>NC_046607.1:5284831-5585784 GCF_011750605.1 Drosophila busckii
CTCTCTCTTTCCATTATTTTACTTATCCATGCTTTTCATTTATTCATTGCAATTTAGCACAGCTCCTTGTTGTAACACGCCGCATTGCATCCACGACTCAATTACAAAACTTTCTCCTAATTTTTGCACAATTTTAATTATCACGCCATCGTGCTTTTGCCCATGATTGTTGTTGCTGTTGGTGTTGCTGTTGTGACTGTTGCAGCTGCCAAAGTTGCTGTAAAAGGCGCACCACAAATGCAATTTCCGTGCAAAATATTTGCACAAAGAAATGAAACTTTCTCTGCACTCGCGCCATTACGTGTTCGAAAAATACTCAAAGTTTGCATGCACCAAATAAAGAAAGAAAACAGGAAAGAACTTTCCTCAAAGCACAACTCTCGACTGCGTAGAGAATTTAAAGTTGGCAGCAGGCTTACAACTCAAAATAGGTTCGTTTTCTACTCTGCGGCATTTTGTGTACTTTGTAAATAGTTAAAGCATTGGTTGGCAAAAGGAAAAGGCTGCAGTAGCCGCTTCGCTGGTTCAAATTAAAAGAAATATTTAGTAGCGAGAATAAAATGAACTGTTGCCGGCTGCTTTTGTTTCTGCTTGCTTTTGTGGTTGCAGTTTGTTCTGCAGCTGCATAATGGGAGAATGCACTTTTTTTGATGAGCACCCGTCGCAGACTTTCCCTATCTCACCCTCTCTCTCTCTCTCTATCTCTCTCTTGATAGCAGGCGTATTCCAAGAGGGGCGTGTAAACGAATAAAACCTGGGCCAAACTTTTAAGAACGTCGCAGCTACAACAGACACAAGGACAAGGTATAATGCCAACTGACAGTTTTTCTTTACACTTGCCTTTTGGGTTGAATATTCGAGACTGTTGTAAATCAGCTTCCTGAAAAAATAATGCGAAATTATTGGCGCAATGCGCCAAGTGACGACGCGACTGAAAAGCATTTAAATTCGGTCAGCTTGCCAAAAAGTAAAAGCAGCTCTCCGTAGATAAATTACTATATACTTGTTGATTTCAAATAAATATTAAATTGTACGGAAATAAAACTGTCCACCGAGGTGTGTAATAAATTCTGTTAGTGCTCTACCAGCACAGAAATTTAATTTAACTCTCAAATATTTTCAATAAAGAACAGACACCTGCTTGCAAATTTATTGCTTTTGCTTGTGTGTAGCAAAATCTCGGTCACAGAAATTGCCTTACACTTCATCAGTGCCGCGATACAATGTGGATGCAACGAGTATTTACAGCCAGGCATAAATTGAAAATGCTTTTACATTCGCGCTGCTGGCTTACTGAATAGATGGCGCCCCACGATGATTTAATACACAGCAAAATGAAATTTTATATGCACCTATGTTTTTGCTTCTGCAGCCAACTAGGCAAAATTGTTTAAAGGCTTGACTGTGCATTTTAGAACCTCCATTGCCCCCAAGCACTATTAAATATTTTACTGTCACGTCAACATCATTCAACATCATTTGAAAGCATGACTGTTATGGCGTTAAGCATACGTGAGGCGATTAACATAATTAGATGTGTAAATTCAACACAAGCATAAGATAAATCCCAGACACCACGTGTCAGATAAACAGACAGATAGTCGTGACAAAAATCCACACAATGTTTAAATATTTGCATGGTGAAAGTGAAGAAGCAGCAGGTGGAAAACAGTGACAAGTGGCATTAGGATAAGCCCGAGCAAGCAAAGGCAACCGCAATCGTGCCATTAAAGCTTGTTCCCTTCACAGTCCTTTTTCCTTTTCGTCGTGCCTTTAACACGCACTTAAGTGCTTCAACATAATTTCCTCAAATTCAGTGGGAAATTATAAATTCGCACACATACACTTCAACGTTTTTGATAAGCGCTTTAATTAGCTTAAGTTTTCATGTTGCCACTTTGTATTCCCAGTGAGCCCTTCAGACCGCACGTCCCTGATGAGGTGACTACATCACATTAATTGCCTTGTCGCTGGCTCTCAATTTCCGCTTGTGTGTGTGTGTGTGTGTTAGTAATGTGTTATCCTTGGTCGTGGCATTCCTTTTATCTGTTTTTCATTTAAAAACTCTGCATATTCCTTTGCCACAGACTTGAGGGCACAAGAGATGACACCTGCCCCAACAGTCCTCCAGCTTGTTGCTCACCCCGAAGCAGCCTTTGTGGTCTCTCTCACATATCTGCATACACAAGCAGCTCAAGCTTCAGTTCCTCAATATGGCATCCAGTCATGTGGCAGGCATTCTACTTTAAATTCAGTTACTTTGCAGAGTTCTCCACTCATTGTTGAAGAATTTAATAGACTAAATTGCGTTTGAAGGCGCATTGGGCGTGGCCGTGTGATGATTGCTGCTTTGTTATTCATGGAATTGTTTAAAAATTTAGATTGCTACACAACTTGTAAATAGCAATTGACGAAGCTGTTGCCTGGGATCCATCATATACATATATTTAAGATATATAAATTAATCAGAAGTAAAACTTATGTCTGAAGTCCTTTTATTGTTTCCTTTAATATTAATTGCTCTCCGCTTGGAAATCTGAGTAAAGCTTCATGGAATCCAGCAGCTGTTTACGTTGCTGGAGGAAGCTTAAGTTTCAATTTAAAATCAATTGCTAAGAGGGAAAGAGAGGGAGCAACCAAGGGCCAATGTCAACCCACGCGCACACTTAAGGTTAATGAAAAAAGCCTCTTAAAATTCCACGTAAAAATGGGAACAACAAACGGGCAGAAAAGTATTTGCAAGCATAATTTAATTAATTAGAGAGAAGCCCCTACTCGACTACTCATTGTTGTTTTTTGTCAATTAGCTAAGAAGCGCATTTGGGGTCACGTTGATTAAAGTCGTGTCCAGGAGATTCTCTCCCAAGTGTTTGTTGTCCCAGGCACGTTACAGAGGGGTGGAGTGGGGTGAGGTCAAAGGCCCCATTCTGCTTTAAGAGCTAACTACGCGATAAAACTGTAAAGTGAAACGAATTTATTAATTAATCTGGCCAACGAACTAAGGCGACGGGATAGCCACACAATGAGATGAATTGTGAGCTGGCCAAGTAACCAGAGGTAAGAAATAAGAGTAAAGTTTTAGGTTACCTTTGGTTTCCTTGCTCATCCAGGCTGTGCTCGCATTGTCAACACGAATGTTGTTTATTCTATGGCGCAGTCAACGAAAACTGAGCAGCGCTGGTTGGCCATTGAACCGAGTAAGCAGCAGCGGCAGAGGATTGAGTGTCATTGAGTGGCAAACAGACAGAGAGCTCTTGCTAGCCTTTTGTAGTTGTATTTTCTTGTTGTTGTTGTTGTTGCTTGGCCAATTGCGGTCGAGTGTCATTGAACATAGCACAAATGAAACACGCACGGACAAGCACAGACATGAACACACACGAGAGGAGAGAAAAAAAGCTACTGGTGTCAGTGAGGGAAGATTAGCTGCCACATTGCGTTGCCTTTGTAGTCTGCTTGCCACGTCATTACGCTCTCAATTAGCTTGCGAGCAGCTGCCAATTTTTGAGTGCACTATTTAGAGAGTGAGGGAGGGGAGAGAAGACAATAGATTCAGTCAACTACTTTGCATGCAGTCGAGCAGCAGGCAAATGTCTTAAGCAGCTTAGCATTCAGCGACTATTGAGTGCACAGTCTCGGACTTTCTTATCGTGTCCTGTTCCATTTCAGTGGCTTTTAGCAAAGAAGTCGAGCAAGAAGTCTTAAGCGCCGCTTAGGAACGAATGCACTTTGCCAAAGTTCAATATAGTTTAATTCTATTAAATGACAATGAATGCGAAAATGTCGCAGCTTATAGAAGTTTCTCTAGATGCCTAATCACATTGCTTGCAGTGGGTCCAAATCCATTTCTGTAGTAATTGGTGCAGCATAATTTGATTATCCCAGTAAGCACAGCCATGGTTATTCCATAATTGGAATGTTTTTAGGTTGCATCCCTGATTTGACAGCTGCCCACATGTCGCATTGTTGATTTATTGGCTGTTAGAAGCGAGGGGCAGGCGAATTGCGTGCTTTGGGTAAACCACAAATGCAGCTCATCCGCAGTGCAGTGGTGCTGGTGGCTTTGGTGGCAAAAGAATCTCGCTGCACTCATTTTGGCGCCCGCATACAAAATTCAATGGCATCGTAACAGGTTGAAGCTACAAACGGGGATTACAGCTCACGCAGAGAAATATTTAAATTGGCAACGGGCACGAATTCGGGAAAATTAATGTGGCTGTGTGCAAACCTTCGTCAGACTGATTGAAAAAATTGGCTTAAGTGCTTAACTAATGGTAAGCCAGGCAATAAGCCCATTCGTAAACATGTCCCCGATGCATACGTGGCAAACATACGTATAACGAGCCTTAAGTTCCTGCCATGACCCTGACATAAATCTTTGGCCAGTTGGGCTGTCGAACTTGCTTGCGTGAGTCTCTTACATTATCGGCGTGTGCGTCCATTAAACGTTTCTCGTTAAGCTATGGCTCATAAATAGTGACCATAGCAGTAATCAAGGCTTGGTTAATTGGGCCAACAACAAAGCAAACTGTCGAGTTAAGCGATTTTGCATTCAATCTTGTTATCTTTGCATTTATGCCACATGCAAATTGAAATAAAAAGTTTATGCAGCAAATAACTTTTGCAATTTGCATATTTAGCAGTTTATGTTTACTTTGTTTTAAAATAAAAGTAATTAAATAAACATTGCAAGCTTTTTAATTTAATTAAAAGAGACAATAGCTAACAACTGACTGTGAACTCAACTCGACTCATATCTCTGGCATATTTTATGCTGTCGCTGCGGTATTTGCACACTCCGGCGTACTCGGGGGAATCAGAGCAATTGGACACACACTCACACATGCGCACATACGTGTACTAGAAACTAACTGCAAATTGCAACTGTAAATTGCAAATGAAATTCGCAGTTTTCAGAATTTCCCATCAGCGTTGCAACGTTTCCATGCAAATTCCTTTACCACGTCTGTTTACCTGTGTGTGGACATTAATTTTCACGCGAATTATATACGCTAACGGGAAACTGATAAATGAAAGGTGCAGCTATTAAAGTGAGCTGAAATTTAATGCAAACCAAACAGTTTAGTTTAGTCAATCAACAAATTTGTGCCTATAATGGGAAATAAACTACATCATCAACTTTGGCCAGACGAAAGTTTGTTCCAGGTAAATTATATAATTGGCCATTACTACGCAAAGTTTACATAATGTGTGCCCAACTTTTAGCATTTACCTAATTTATTAAAAATTGATTTGACACAAGTGGGAAGTACAGTCAGAAAAAAGGACAAGAGGCCACAAGTAAACTTCTATAAGGCGCAAACTTTGCAACTTTAATTGAAAGTCGAAGCTATAAAATGGACGCCCAGTTCATTCCAGACCATCAATGCCACGCGCGGCTGTTAAAAGGAAGAGGCTTTTGCCTCTAAGACAAAATTTGTTTGCCCTTGGATTGGCTTTTTTGTCGCCAGTGACAACCTTGCGAACCCTTGTCAGCTGCGTTGGAGTGGGAGTGATGATACCATCGACTTTGCTATGTGCTTAATCATGGCTCTGAGGCTGAGACTGAGACACATTCAATGGAGAGGCAACCTTTTGTTTTAGACAAGGCGAATCAAATCGGATCGAAGTCTTAAGTGTAGATTATCATTGGTGAATCTCAAATCATAATAAATCATTTTCTTTCAATAGCAGTGCACACAGAATTTTCATGATTTAGCCAAAATGAAAACCTTTCAGGCTTTCGACAAATATTTTCCAAGCTTCCATGCTGTGATTAGTTCCCCTACTTACCAAGATACTTGAATGGCTGAACTTAACGAGCAGCCGCAATTAGATTTCGAACGAAACAATGAGGCTCGTGAGCGGCATTAGCTACGTTGTCGTCTGCCCTCAGTCGTAATCCTTGGCGCCATTTAGAAGCGGATTAAGAAATTAATGGCCTACCATGAGCAGAGTTTAGCGGGCTTGTTACATGGCTTTGGTTTCTCACGCGCTTTGTCATTTTTCATTCTTAATGTGCGAGCCACGGGGCATTTAAAACAGTTTTGATTCAATAGCAAGCAGATAAAGTTAAGGATTTAAGTTAAATTAATGTGTGCCAGTTATATAAATAGTACCAGAAAAGTCAACAGCTTATTTAAAGCACAGATTGAATACAAAAGTAAGGAATTGTGGTACAATACTATAGACAGATTTTTATAAAACTATTCTACAAATTTACTATTAAGTTATTCTTTAAGCAAGAACATTTTATTGAACGATTCAATAACAATATTATCATGTTAAGGGTCTACAAGTGCTGATAATGCTTAAATCTGTTAAATAAATGAGAACATTAAGTATACGCACGTTTAAGTAGGCAATGTAGCTTGCAGCCATATGGACTAAAAGCAAGTAAATATATGGGATATATATGTAATTATTATTGTGGCAGATGGTTCACTGCTTATACTTGTCACTGCGACAGTCCACACACAACTGACCTGCTTGTGGCCCCGCTTGCTTCCTTACGCTCTTGCTCTGCTGCTCTTCGCTCATACACTTAATCAGAGAATTGAGTCTCTCGTTCAGCGGCAGTAATGCAGAGAGATCGAGCGCATACGAATGAAAGCAGCTCTGCTCTTTCTATTAAACACTTTGGGAGATAACAAACAGTGGCAGTCGCTCAAGCGCTCTGAAAGGCTTGCGTTCTTAGGTTATCTGCTGCTCCTCGCTCGTGCGCTTGATCACAGTACTGAGCCTCTTGTTCAGCCACTGCAGCTCAGAGCAATCGAGCGCATACGAACCGATCAGTGGTGCTGTCGCTCACGCTCTCTGAAAGGCTTGCGCTCCCAACTTCAGTATGATCAATGTCTGTGTGGGAGGCTGGCAGGTAGGGCGGCAAGCGAGCGCCCTTGCAAGTCAGTTGCTTATGGACTGTTGGCTAGTGAACAAGCATTGATTGAGCTGTGAGAAGAATATAAAATAAATAATTCCAACGTTGCTTGCAATGTTTAATGTACTTTATTACTGTTAAGCATTTAATATAATTTATAATTGTTGCCTAGTCTAACTTATGCTTAAATGGCTTTGGTTTCTCATGGGATTTGCCATTTTAATGTGCGCAGCTTTAATTCAAAACCAAGCAGATAAAGTTGCAACAATTCCGTTTAGTTAAATATATTAAAGTGTGACTAAAATGGGGGACACTAATTAAGTCTTGCTGTGTGTGCAGTTTGCCAGGAAATGAGTCAAAGCGGATTCGTCTAGTCGTAAACAGGTAGCCACGAAATTAAATAAGTCGCCGCACGTACATATATGTACATTGGGGCTATATAAAGGCAGCAGCTAACAAGCACATTGACAGTCGTTAAAGGAGGACAATAACAAAGAATGGCCAGCGACTACGGATCCTGTGGCTGCCAGGATGCGGCAGACAACGGCAGCGTTTTATATATTTATAAGCAACAGACTGCGGCACAATATAGAAACCCAACAACATAATGTGGCAAAGGGTGAGGTGAACTCTGCTTCAACAAAGAGAAGAAGAATCAAGGCCTGCTTGGCTGTGGCGTGGGTTGACTTCCGCTTCCGTCAACACTGGCGCTGACTGCTGCTTCCTAGAAAACTCGGCGCTAGCAAGCCATAAGGACATTGAGGTCGTTAGTTTGCTTCGTGGCTAATTTGCAAATAGAATGTAAATTGGCACAATCGAGAAACAATGAAGAACAGAGGGCGAACAGCTTTTGCCATTTAATTACAACTCGTTACAATGCCTGCAGGCCAGATGGATCGACTAGATGGATGCGCATTTGCTCTCAATTTGAATTGCAGGAGCTTCCATTTCAATCGCATCGCATCACAGAATGCAAATCGGACTGCCAGTGCAAATCACAGAGCGTATAATTAGTGCGGCCACTTTGCCTAAATATCAAGCATACGCCCCTTGGCCGTATTTCAAATGTATAATTTGCAATGTACAGTGAATTTTGCATACATTGTGCTATTAGAATATAAAGTGATGGCAATGTAGATTTATCGTATGTGTATTATTATCATTGGCTGTGAAATTGAAATCTATCGAATATTAAAGTTATTGCATTTGTTAACATCCCGGGCGAAAACAAATTGGTCGGGAGAGCGTCCAGGGACCTGCGGCGTGTTTGCCCCATACATATTTGATTTTGCTCTGAGCAAATGTTATTGCAAATGCATGGGGCCAAGCATTCAATACGCCATGAGCTATGAATGCTATCACAGCAGGGTGTTGGCAAGCAAAAATTTAATAAAGTTATTGGCTGAATGTGCAATCAAAAGCGGAGTATATAAAGTGGCTGTGGTACAAATTGGTTATCTATGAAGAGCTGACAGTTGAGTTATGTGTTTCTCAACTTAACTACAGCTCAGCTCGTAGTAATATACAATCATTTGTCATAATTTAAGCTGACCCAGCCCAAGCCAATCACCTCAGGCCATTAAAGTGTCAGCTACAACGATAAAAAGAATAAGAACTATAAAAAGGAGCGAAAATATGACGCGCATTCGACACGAAAATCGACTGAAAAGCAATTATTTACACTCGAGCAATAAAAATATGCCACTCAAGCCAACCGCTTGGAGGGATTCTCACCAACTCCAGCAACCCTCCCACGCGCGTAAAGTCCACGCGCAAAAAGCTGCACGAAAATTGTGTCAAAATTGGCGCTGGGAAATTTATTACCTTTTCCTTTTGCTTGCTTTTTTTTGGCTGCCTGGTGAGTCTTTCTTTGCCTGGAATTGCATTTTGAGCATACCGAGAGCATTTTTATGGCCTCCATTGAGATACACACAGCATAAATTGTGGGTGGCGGTTGGTGTTGGGGGTGGGGGGCGTGTAATTTTGATTTTTACGAGCTTGGCACTTTCACGCGTTGATTCGACAAATCCAGAGCACTGAGCTGAACTTTTTGCGCTGGGGATTTCTACGGGAAAACCAATTATGAAAATGAAAAACTCAAGAGCATATGCCAAAGTCTTGGATTTCGTATTTTTCAATTCGCTAGCCTTCAGTAAAAGCCGCATAATCCATTCCATTTCGCTGATATATATTTTTGTCTGTTTGCAATTTGTTTACAGCACCTACAACACAAAGAGACGAGAAAATGTTGCAGCGTCCCACTTGGCACTGGGCCACATAACGGTGCCGCGCGCTGTCCAATCCCCTCATCCCAGGCCACCAAGCCAAGTGACTCGTGCTACCCAAACAAAAATGGCGGCACCCACATCAATGGAAGTCATCAGCTGCCTGGCGCTGCTGCTCGGCGTGCTCATAAGCAGCGGTAAGTGAAAGATTTATGCGAGGTACTCAATCAGATTGAACAACGATTTAATGCCATCTACCATCCCATGCTCAGGCTACTGCATAGACTGCTTCAAGTGCGTTTCATATAATGGCGCTAACAAGGCGTGCGACGATCCATTTCACAATAATTACTCCACCGCCATATTGGAATCACCCTGCATGGGCGGACGCAAAGGACGCGATGGCCTCTTTCCAGCAACAGCGTGCATCAAAATTGCCGGCTATTATGGTGAGTATCCCAGCAGCAGGAACAGCTGTAAACACCTGACTAATGAAACTGCATTTGCTACACACACAGATGACAACGGCCAGACGATAACAGTGCGCGGCTGCGCTCTGGACAGCGGCACGCTGACAACAGACACAGAGATTATAAGAATGTCGCATTGTGGTAAATTCTACTACGATGGCAGGTGAGCATTTTTATGATGCGCGAGTTTATGCCATGCACAAGTTCTTTATGGCCATAATAAACATAAAATTTTATGCACAGATACAATTACATGATAAATTCTTATTCTGATGTGCACAATTTTCCAGTCTGTTTAAGCTGGATATTTAAATAAAATGCATAAGGCTGTGTAGCTTGCCTTATCGCTAAAATGTTTTAGTTTGCGCTTTGTGCGCTTTACATCCTGACATTAATATATTTACATTGTCGCAGCAATAACTTAACATTATCTCATGCTCTTTTCTCCCACTGCCACCACCCACTCAGATACGTACATGGCTGTCTACAGAGCTGCAGTGATGCGGATGCTTGCAACAGCAGCCAAACAAAGCATGTTGAGCCATTTATGCTTAGTGTAGCGTTGCTGCTGCTGGCGGCTGCAAGGTAGCAGTGACAACAACAACAACTACAACAACAAGAGCGACAACACCAACAACAAGCGGATGGTGCTGCTGCTGGCGCTTGAAAGGATTTTTGGCTGAAGCGCATGTGAAAAAGCATTTAATCTAATTCAGCTGGCGCGTAGATTTTGTAATCCAACAAACTTTCATCCACAAATTTCACTTTCTCATTTCTGCTCTCAGTGTCTAAAATTGCACTCAACAGTAATTGCACTAAAGGATAGCACAGGACTAAAACATACAACACACACACCCACACGCTCACACGCGCAAGTGGAGGAAATGCAACTCATTTTATTTCTATAGAATTCATCAAGCAATTATGTGATTTATGAAATGAATATTTAACAAATAATTAACAATAATTGATGAATTAAAATATATATTTAAAACGCAAAGATTTAAACCTATTTACTATTAACAAACGCTAAGCGCTGCTAAACAAAAATATCAAGTCTAAAATCAAAACGAGACAAAACGAGTATTCAAATTCAATTGCAATTATTTTTAGCTATTAAGTGCGTACATTAAATTTAATTACAACTCAAACTGTGTACTGTATTGTTCAACTATTGTAAATAGATTTTATTTCATTGTTAGTAAAAGCTGAATTTTAGGCAATTTAATAAACAATTATGTACGATTATAAATAATTCATGGGCATTTAGCTAGTTCTATTAAAATGTTAAAAACTGCGAATAAGTTGCCATAAATACTTTGCAAACATTATTAAAAATTTAATAACATGTGCATTTCTGTAAAAGCTCAGCCATAAATTAATTTTAAATGCAAACATTTGTAGACAGGCATTGCACTGATTGACACATTTAACAGTCTTGCATACGTTTCAATTGTTAAAGATATTGTTATCATTGAATTTGCTATTACTATTATAATAGCTCGATAGCGACAACTCTTATCAAAGCTTTTGCTATAAGATTCCCAACAAGCTTAGCCAACTGCTCGCAGTAATACATTGACTCTTAAGCAGAATGGACGGTAAGCACTCGATTTGAAATGAATCGGCCAACTAATCAGAAGCGTCAAATGCGTTGCAGCTCATACTTGGTTGCACTATAGTAACGGCGCTGTGCCGCAAGATCCTATCGTAGCTGGCCATGATTCAGATGGAGATACTATTTTCATTGGCCGCGCATTTTACAACAATGATATGTTGCCAGCTAAGGTGATTCCCAACAAGGGCAAGGCCTACGTGGCCTATGGTGGTGAGGAGATTGAGCTGGAGAACTATGAAGTGCTTAGTGGCAAGTTCTACGATTGGTTGCCGGCAGAGAATGGCGGTGTACCGGACACGGCTGTTCAAGTGGGATGCAATGTCGATGGAGAGGCTTTGTACGCGGGTCGTGGCTATCACGCTGGCAGTCTAACGGTTGGCAAAGTGCATCCTTCTCACGGCTGTCTGTATATTCCCTACGGTGCCGAAGAGATTAAGTTATTCTCATATGAGGTTCTCTCACGTCCTCAAATGGTGAGATAGGCAATTGTTCATAATTTACCATACTAGTCTGTGTTCAATAAACTGGAATTTTTATAACATGTTGTTAAGGCCTTATCAATAGATTTCAACCTTCATTGTAATTACAATCGGTAGCTCTATATTTATGGATGACGTCATTAACTATAAAACAATTTTTATGATTGACTTCCTCTGTTTCGCAGTAATTTCATCGACTTACTAAGCCCAAAACTTATTATGCAGGAATTTGATACGAAAATCAGTTCTAAGTTAACATTGATATCTATAAAACTAATTGACGAGTAGCTAATAATAATTATGTTTTTAACTTGCTAACTTATAATTCGCCCTAATGCTAGATCAAATATATATTTTTTTCAAACATTTGAACCAACAGGACCAAGCTAAATCGAAATGTCAAGCTTACCAGAAGAACAATAGCATTTAATACATGAGAATTGTTAAGAAAATTTCTAAACTTAAGTTTTGTGTTCATTTCTTTTCATACAAAGCGAGCTTGCAATGGTTTCTGCAAAAATAAAATATGAAATAATTAAAGTATTAGCACAACATTTTTGATAAAAAGAAAGAAAACCACTATATATACCACAAAATGACTTTCGCTCTAAGATAACAAAATTTTGCTGAAATCGCTTGCTTGCAATGCAATAAAATTACCTAATCAAAAGCAAAAAAATCTAAACAATTTAAGCACCTCATTGGCTAGCAACCAATATGATCAAAGCTCTACAACACTTCACTTAAATCTATATATAAATATGTATACATTATTACAATGAATGACCAAGCAAAGTGTATAAAACATTGAAAGTTTCATGGCAACAGTTGCTAAACATTTTTGAATGCAAATGTACTTAGCACCTAAGAAGTTTATATTTATATTTAAGCGCAAACCAAAAACTAAATAACGAAGCTACTAAAACTTATCTAATTGAATAAAAATTGTTTCTTTTGCATTTGAATGCGTGCGTAAAACATTTTCTAGGGCTATTTAAGAAAACGAATCAAAACAGAACCTAAACTTATAAGCATTTCTGAATAAAAACTGCATATATACATATATTGAAATTTCAATAATATACGAGTTTTATTTATGCTATAAGTCACAGTTTGAGCAATGGTGCAAATTAGTCTAACAGACTCTTAACATAAGCCGCATCCTCCTGAACAAACTTCTCGGCTTGCTCGGCAGGCACATCAACTTCTGTTTTGTAATTGTCTAGACCGATTTCTTCCTCTTTTCTGTGAATTAATTTATATAGAGACTTTTAAGTTGAGGTATTTTGTAAACTTACTTAATGAGAATATCCACAACATTCTCACAGGCTAGTAAGCAATCGCTATCGCGACCCTCTTTGGCTTCCCACTTGTGATATTCGCGCAGAATCTCATAAACTCCTTTAGCACGCAGCACTTCTCGGCAACGACGAGTGGCGCACAATTGCAACAGGCACTCAAGCAACATCTTGCGCAAATCTGGATCTTCTTCACGAGTTTTACTCTCAGGCAGGTACTACAAAAGTAAACAGTTTAATTGTATAAACACTTCAGTTGAAGTACAAGTTACCTGTAGCTCAATCGGCAGCTTTTCATTGTCGTCATCATTGAATTCCTCGGGTCCACACAGTGGCTGAAGTATGGCCACTAGTATATTATCCTGTTCATTCAATATAATATCGTGATATACTGCATCAAAGCAAATATTCTTTATAATGCCAATAGTGCCGCCACGACGCACAACGCTCTCCTCAAACGAAGCAAAGGGCAACAGCTTTTCCATTAGCTGATATTTGCTGTGGCAACATAGTTCCCGTCCACGCTGCACTTGCGTCAAATTGCAGAATATTGGAGCTAGGTAGTGTAGCTTTGACTTTTTTTTCTTGTAGTCCAGATTGACAAACGCCTTGGCTAAATCTCCCAGCATTGGTTCTAATGTGTCGAGTATGGAAGGCACTAATGATTCGCATCTGGACAAATTACTTAGCACCATGCTCCAGGCATCAGCAAGGACTGCTTGTTCATCGATTATCTGATCGACAGCCTCCTTCACAATGTTGAATTCCCGTATAGGATGCTAAAATTATTAGCTATAATTAATATATGTATTCAAAGTATGTGTATTTGAACTTACAGGCACCATTTGCTGCGCTATTTCATAGACTTTAGTGGCGCCTGTTTCCTCTGCCGTCAAATTTATAAGACTAAGTACTGCATCTTTAGCAATTGTTGCGTTTGAATCTTTTGTAAGTCCAAAGATGGCATATATCATAAAGTCCAGCGCTAAGATGCATTCTTTACCTTCAGCAGTACCTGTCAGGCCTACAATTTAAGAATGTTTTAATAAATGAAAACAATAGTTTGTTTATAGTTATTCACAGTGCAGCTAATTTGTTTAAATGCTCACTGTTAGCTAAAAGCAAATTGTCAATTGTGTGCGTGTTGAGATACATACATATGTCAAGAACCTTTACCGGGTGCACGTGCTTTAAATTTGTTTTGCTTTGATTTCAACTTACCTAGCACATGTGATAATGCCACTGCTTTTAAGTCCAATCTTTGATTGGGCTGCATAAATTCAACCAGCTCTCGCAACTCCTCCATTCTGTTTTTATGTATAATTTATTGTAAACAAAAATTGTAGCAATTCAATTGCTATCAACAACAGCGTGGTAAACAGTAACAGTTAGAGCTGGAAAATACATCGGCGATGTATCGATGCATCGATGTTTTTTTCTTCTGAAAAACATCGAAGCATCGATGTGGGTAAACATCGATGATTTTCCAGCTCTACCAGCCTAGTATTGCCAATCGACAAATTATCGTATCGATTATCATTATACTAATTAATTAATTTCTTAACAATTCAAAAAATTTTGATGGCTTGGCTTTGCAACACACGGCTTGAACATACTTTTCACCTCTTTATTTTGCCAGATATAATATATCTGCTCGATTTGTAATCATTGAATTTTAAAAAGAGCAATTTGTGGAGTTCGCTAAATCCAAGACACAAACCATGTTTGTTCATCCCTGTGGGTGCATCTGAAATTCGAACCAAATACTCTGCAGGTTTGAGTATTAGTTTTTTGTCAATAACTATCCGATTCTTGGACGCTTTGCCAAATGTTTTCTTGTACATCGACAACCAAGAGATGTGTTGTTCATCAACCCCCAATGATTGCTCATTTTAATGTATGTGCTGTACATCAGCAACCAATGGCTGAAATTAAACAAACCTCAAGTCTGCAGCATAGAATTCTTGGTCATATCCTGTTTAAAAATCATCCGATTCGAGTCCAACAAGGCATTAAGCTTTGTAATCTGAGGGAATTTCGCTGACTTACAGTTTATGAAAACTGGAATTTTCACAGAAATTTGTCTGGTTTGTTCATTCGTTAAATATATAATGATATATTAAACAAATACATTCCTCTATATATTCTATGTATAATTTGAGTCTTTCTCTAATAAAAATAACGTTATAATTTGAATTTAAATAACCACTTAATGTGTTATGTATAATGTATGTACAAAATCCATTGTGAAAGGGGAATAACTAAATTACGTATGACGTAGGTAAGCAGAATTGTATTTTTATACTATTAACAGTTTTTTTTCAAGCTTGCTGCTAAGAGAGGCAATAAATTAGATTCTTTATGCTGAAAGCAGCAGTTTTTACAGCCCGACTGTATTTATTATAATTTCTCAGAATTAGACCAATCAGCGGTAGGCTTAGATTTTGAGGACTAGCTCATTACCTGAGCACTTGACATAAGATAAAGTGACTATAATAGAATTTAAAAGATTTGGCGCTGTTTTAATCAAACTGGTTGCTGTTTTCAACAAATCATATTGACGAAATGTAAGTAGAACTTGAATTGAATTTGAACTTTTGCCATTTCATTGCTAAGCAATGGTAAATACAACTTTTTAAACTGAGGACCTGGCAGTTGCGAAAGGATCAACAATTGCAATTGAGAAAGGATTCGGCAAAAGAGTTTTGCTCGCCATTGGATTCGTTGAATGAATCCCCGAAGCGGCTTTATGCGCAAAACTTTTGCTTGTTATTTTTAATGGGCGGCAATAATCGTTAAATGTGTCGACTCTGTATCCTCGCCCCCAAATGTCGGTGAGGCTGCAAAGCAACGGTTCCAGTTTCTATTTGTATACCAGCTCCGTTGCAATAGTTTTGTGGGGACCAAAGAGCTTTGTGGGGAGGAGCAGGCCGAGGCCTTGCTGGCAACTCAACTGAAAATTTCATTTCGTTTCGGAAACAGCAACAGCGACAGCAACGGGAGAAGACCAAAAACTTGTTAGACTTTTTGTCGACTTTTCGCATTTTTAGATGCGACCAAGTGGCAAGTGCTGGCTCAGCAGGCGTACAGAGCTCCACAAGCGCTCCAAGTGCCTCGTGCCTCGTGCTGCAAATGTTAATTTCATAGCTCGATTCGTGTACTGCTAACTGTTGTTTCATTTATTTGCGTTCTATGTAAATTTCATACGCCCACTATAGCAATGCCCAAAAAACAAAGTAAAGTGAAGTAAAGGGAAATGGGAAAGGGTTGTAAAATCTACCTGTTTGCTTCAGCTGTGCCCAATGGGCTGTGCCTTTTATAAATATTTAAGAATTCTAATCAAGATCTTCCCGCTACCCACGAACACCCAGCGGACAACTCGTTGCTGAAATGGCGCAAATGTCGTGTTGATACTCTTTTGGTGGCGTTCTAATGTCCTGCCAAATGTGCAATTTAGGAATGAATTAAGGCCACGAATGCTCAATTCGGTATTCAGTACTCAGTGGCCATAAAAATAGATATAAATACTAGTTTAAACAACTTATTGGGTGGCCTAAAGAACAAGCCAACCGCAAATTATGCCAAGTCAGCGAAATTAAAATGGATGCATAACGAAAAACGCCATTAAAAGAAACGTTGATTGGATTTATGAATACAAAGAGCAGCAACCACATACCTAACGTATATACATATAAGCAACATTAACTAAGGCAAAGACAAAGAAACTCGTTTTGGGCCACTCCTCCGCTATTAGTCGCGTCATGGACCAATACGAGCTCAGAACTCGGCCATAACTTTAATTTGTTGTCGTCGACGACATTGGCGGCACTTTTGGATGCCGAAAAACAACAACAACATACATATATAAATTAAAAACAAGAGATAATTAACTGGTAACATGCCAAGCAGTCCATAAGTCTAATTAATTTTTGTACATTGCAAGCTGTCAGTTAACTGCTGCTGCTGTTGTTGTTGGGTTGCTGTTGTTGTTGTTGGGTTGCTGTTGGGTTGCTGTTGCCAGCTCTTCAGGTAGTACAGGTAAATGATGTTGACAGTTATGAATGGTTATGAGTATAGTTAAATAGAATTCTTTAAAGTAGACGTAGTATCGGCTGGTTAAAAACTTTATTTTGAGATTAATATAAGCCATATGGATACGCTAAATTGTGTCTAAGAATTTAAATATGTATGTTTTGCATGTTGTGCGAATATTAAATGCCATAAAAGGCAATTCACAAGACAAAGCGTGCGTCTTAACGATGCCAAAATGGCAATCCTGCCTAAAGTAAAGGTCGAAATGTTGGAGAACACGACACGCAAACCAATTGAATGGCAGCCAAGTGTAGTCGAATAAAAAGGAGTGTGTGTGTGTGTGTGTGTGTGTGTGTGTGTGTTAGCTTTTCTCTGAGTCATTCATATTTATGCATTGTAAGGACATTAGTTGTTCCACATCCTCTTACACATGTACGTGTTAATATCCTATGTTCAAAATAAAATGCCATTGCAGTTGTTGTTGTTGCTGCTACTGCTGTTGCTGCTGCTATCTCAGCAACGTGCAACCAAAACACAAAATGTCTTTTAAAGTTCGACAAAGAGTTGGCAGCTGGAGAATGCCAATGCTATTGGACAAGTGTTTCGTATTCATTAAAACTTTATAATCACCAAACATGAAAGATACGTGTTTCGATTGCAAAGTGCGTTCAAATACGCATACGAACATTTAACGCACATGCAACCCCACTGCAGTATCTCTCAGATAAAGCGCTTGTGGCATATGCCACATGTGCTTGCTGATACTCTATGCAGCTAAAATAATGTTAAAAGTTTAAATGAACATAGGGATAATAAATACGAAAAGTTGTTGCTTAATTACAAATGAATTTGATTTAACTAAAGAGTAAGTTGCAAATTCGAAATGATATTAGTTATTATTAGACTGTGCTGACAGCTCAAATAAATGTATTCAATAATGAATAACTCATTGGCTAATATTTTTAATAAAAGTTGCATTTGATTTTCCAAGATTTACATATCAGAAACAAGCAGAAACACAAGCTGAATGTATCTATTACAAATATCTGTAGCTTTAAACAAATTGCAAGCCTGATTTAAATGATTAATAAAAAGTAATTACTATTTAAAGTGCTCGTTGCATTATTTTATTCGGATTAAAAACAGAGTTCTGTAAATGTTTTAAGCTCGCAATGAATTCCAATTGCAGCTTGCTGTTCTCTTTTAATTTATTTGTGCAGTTTAACGGTTCTCAACATAATAATTTCAATTTCCGCATGAGTATGCCGACTGTACTCAGCCCTTGTTGTTGTTGTTGCTTATTCTTTTTTTTCGAACGCATGCAATTTTAAATTTTCCGTTTCATAATTATATTTATGCAAATGCGCAATGCAGACACATGTGAGTCTCAGTTCCATTGGCAAACATACGTATGAATTTATATGTATGTATCTGTGTGTGTGTGTGTGTGTGTGTGTGTGTGTGTGTGTGCAACAGCTTCTGGGTAGAATATAATTTTCATTTTTAATATTCTCTCTCGCTTGCTGGGAGTTTGTACATTAAATTTATTTATTGCCGCAAATATTGGATCGGATGCCGTTGGCTCGTCTCTCATGCCCATTTGCATTATGTGTGCAATGTGCACATGAGTTTGCGGCATGCGCTGCAAATGTTGCATGTTGTTGTTGTTGTTGTTGGAGCGCTGGCGATGGGCGTGGCACACAGCATGTGACAACTTGTGCAAGTTCACTTAGAGCCCCCATCCCCCACTCTAGTCAGGCAGCCCACGCTCTTGGGTCAACAGTTGGCGCTCGTTGGGTGGCTGTTGTTTGCTCAAATGGAATTTCCAAAGTCGTTTAGCTTCTTATTTTTCTCGTTTCGCTTTTCTTAAATGCCATTTTTTTCCATTTCGTGCGTTCGCATTCAGCCCAGCTGCTGGTGCCGCCGCCGCTTGCCGGAAACTGGTGGGTGGGTTGCCCACCAGCAATATATAGAAAGAGAGAGTAAAAGAGATAGCGCAAGCGGAAGCAAGATGGCTGACTGGTAAGACATAACCCACCCCTAGCCAAGCCAGTTGCCATTTGTTTGCTTTGCCGCATTTCTTTGGCTGCTGCTCCTTTGCTGCCAACTGTTTCTTCTTCATCAGCAACAGCAGCAGCAGCAGCGGCGGCAGCAACGTCTTCGGGTCTGCCTGGCTGCCTGAAATGCCATTCGAATAGTTTGCTTAGGTTCATTTTTCTCTCCCCCAGTCAGCTCAGCCTTGGAGCGGTGGTGAGGGTGAGAGTAAGGGTGAGTGAGAGCGCACGGCCATTGTTGCCAGAGTGTGCGCTCGTAAATAAGATTTATTGCGAAGACGCGCGCTTTTCTTGGTCTTAGTTTGCCAAGCGTTGGCCGGGGCAGGGGGGAAGCTTGGGCAGCTCACGTAGCATGCCACAGCAGATTCCATTTGGCTGCGCTGTGTACCAACTCAAAGGAAATTGGGTTTGCTTTTCCATTTCCCAGGCTGCGTCTTGGCCTGCCAGCTCACTAAATTGCTTTTGTATGGGGAGGCAGCAGCAGCAAGAAAAATTACTTTACAACAAAAACAAAGATTGTATCTGCGGCAAGTGTGGGTAGATATATATGTATATTCCTATATAACATTTCTCACATCTGAGACTAATGCGTTGGTATTTTATATAGCGAGCATTTGCTTCTTTTTTTTTTCTTTTTCTAATTTGCATTTAATTTTTTGCAGCTGTTACACTCTGCCTAATTTTGGTCGCCTTTAAGTCGTTAAAAATTCTGAAAACGTTTCGCTTAAGTTTAATGGCGCCTCACATTGAAAGATAAACATTCAAATGGTCGGATTAAGCACAATGTGGCACACTTTGTATGCAACAGGATGTCGACGCTTAATGGAGTTTGTTCTTGTTGAGCTTAGTGGCAGTGCTATAATAATATTATTAATACCTGAAATCTGTTTAAGCCAAATTACGTTGAGCATATACTAGAGTGAACCTGTTACATCAAGGACAATTTTTCAGCAGATTTCACTAATAAAATGTGAGCATTAAAAACCAAGGTTAATTGCAAGCATTAAAAAAACAATAGTAAAAATAGCTCAGCATATTTCATAATTCACGGTTATTAGCAGCAAAAAACAAACAGGTAAAAGATATTGGAAACTGCATGTCAGGTGACCTTCTTGCAGGTCAGCCAACGACTTTCGAGTTTTTATATTTTATTTTTATGGCAATGCGAAAAAGAAAGAAATTTGTTAAAACATGCACGGGAACGTGTCTGAAATTTCCCTCAAGACCAATAGAAGAAAATCGAATCGAGTAGGTCCAACTACCTGACGGGCGGTTCCACTTGCTTGCCCTGCGCGTATCGTTACGGTTTTTGCGCAGTCTCAGCCACAGCCACAGCCACAGTCGAGGCGTTCTTAATCTCGTACATCTTGCCCTTAGCTTGGGGTTCACTGGGTGGCTGCGGCGGCGCCAACGCCGCTACAACAAGCCATTACAATAAACAACAAGCGGCAGCAGCAGCAGCTGTAACGTTGACTAAACTGCCGCAAGGCCGCCAGACAAAAACTTATAGTTATATATCTTATATATGTCTGTGCTAGCTAGGCAAAAAAAAACTCAAACGTTTTCTTTTTTTTTTGTTATTTTTGCCGCCTTATCCCTTTGGGACTTTTGCGCCATTAATGTGAATTGCTTTTTGGGGAAATTATGTGCAGACCCCCGCGCCATACACCGAAGCTTTAATGTTTTGTAAATTCACATAAGGAAACCATTATCACCTGAAATATGAAAGCAATTTTCATGGCATCCTTTCCACTTGAAAGTTGCTTTCGCTACGAATTTTTTCTTTTCGCCCTGGGCTCGCTTATCTTTCTTGTTTTTCTCTGTGTTGTTGCAGTTGCTGCGCTGCTTGGCCAGGCCAGTGGGTTTGGTAATTGCGCTGCTGATTAAGGGCAAGTTTTTTTTTTTAAAAACGCTACGAAATAATTTTAAGAGTGCGCAGTTTAAATTGCATTTGCTTAAGATACAAGCGCGGCTAACATGACAGCTCCTGCTCATATAAATCCATTACAGATAAGCTGCAAATACACTCAGCAACGCCAAGTTGACTTCATTTAGCTGAAGTCGTTAGCCAAGACTTGGGAAGCGCATGAGCATAACGCCCACAAAAAAAAAGGATGGCAACAAAGCTGGCCAACGAAGGTGAAACTGAATGCCACTTGCTATCGCATTCAAGACGCTCTCTCGCTGCTGCTGCTGTTGCTGCTTCAGCTTATCCTTGTGCACATTTCGTTGCTCGTCGCCGCAGTCGTTGTATTGATTTTAGTGGCGCATTTACGCGCGATTATCGTTTAGTCGGCGATGCCCGAAGTATTACGAGAATTGTTATGGGCGCCGAAATAGCGCCAACGACACGATACCAGCAGCAATCCTCCTGTTGCACCAACCGCCCCTTGACTTGCCGCCTCTGCTGGAGTTAACTTTGGCATTTTGGCTCAAGCTGCACTTGAAGTTGTTGCTGCTGTTTATCGAACATTGCTTGAGGTCATCTGAAATCCTTGAAATGCGGCAATAACCATATTCAAATATTTGCCATAGAAATCCTAGCATTAGCATTGTTGAGATTTATCTTAGGACATTAATATAAAGCTAATGAATAAATGTTTTTAATTCCAGCAAGTCTTGCAGTTTCTTTCTTTAATTAAACTAAATTTATTTCTTTATAAAAATTGTTGTTTTCACTTCATGTACGATCAATTATTTTAGCCTTTTTAGCGTAATTAAAACTTATGTTATACACTGCGTATACACAACGCATGTCACACATTTTATGAATTTATGCAGCAACTGCTAGTGCAGCTGCATCAATTACAAATCGTATAAATATTCATTTGCAGTTGCTCACATGATTGAGATGACTATTAAAGGCAATTAATGAGCCACAGCAGCAACATTGTTGTAATCAGCAAACTACAAGATATCAATTGCTTAGGCTGCTGTTGGTTGCTGCTGCTGCTGTCGCTGCAATTACCTGTGTCGCACTTATTGGACGCTGTCTCAATTCGAGTCTCGAGCAGCTTCCCACGACGAGTTGTTGGAAGTTGGATGCGCATGCAAATCGTTTCAGGGCCAAACAGTTGACATTTTGTGGCCGCTGCTGAGCGACAAATATACGAGCAATCGTTAAAATAGTTTATGACTTTTAATTACGGGCTCAGCATGTGGCCGCCAAGTGAGTCGTCGTCGTCGCTTCTGAGCAGCAGCGTAGAACGCGATGTAAGCCTGGAGCGGGGCGTTGACCAATGAGAGTGCAGCAGGCATACGACGCATTCGTATATAACGTGGTCAGGTCTGGAGCCGGAGCCGGAGCCCTGCGTTCCCTACTTGGCCTTTTGTTTCTCTCGCTTGTTATTTATTCGTTTTTTAAGCCACCAATTCTGTTGCCCGCTGTCAGAGCCTGTGTGTCTCACTGTAATTTCTTTGAATTATATCTCAATTCAAGACCCCTAATAAATTTGATAAATTTCTCATTTTGTTTACCTGCCCCGCTGCGTTCTTCGAATGCAACAACGCCATATTGCCGACGCATAAATTAATGCAATGCGCTGCATTTGTGGGCCACCAGAGCTGACAGAGAGCGAGAGAGAAAGAGAGAGACAGCGAGCTGATTAAAATGTTCGGCTCAGGTTCCTTGATCGCGCATCGTTAATGAACGTATGTCTGATAAAATAAAACTTCATTTAAAAGTATAATTTGGCTTACCCAAATGGCATATTAATTACTCCTTTCCAACAATAAATAAAGTGAGTTGAATTAATTGAAATGTTATTGTGGCTAAAAATATATTCTTAAGTAAAGCATGTTAGAGTTTCTTTAATTGAATTATAAAATAAAATAAAACAGCGCTCTATAGATTAAATAAATGAATAATTCTAAGCTTATCTCGAGATCGATACGTTGCTAAGCACAGTTAGTTTTAGTTCTAACAAATTCGATGATAGCTTGCATGGGTGTAGCCAGAAAAACTAACTGGATAGTTATCTAACTCTATTGCTCAGTTAGGTAAAATGTTTGCATAATTTTAATAAATACAAATTAACACATGGCTTACATATAAATATAATACTGGCTTTTTTTTTTTTAGACATTCATTTATTATTATTTTATTTAGTGCTCAAGCTTTGGAATTTGTGATTCGCCTAATGGCAATTCTAAGTCGTAGCCAATTCTATTTAGCATGTCAATGTCTTGACGTGAATTCAATAAATTCTATTTGTTTATTTTTAAAAATTGACTGTGAAATTCATGTCAAAATTCTTGTGTTATGGTAAAACTACCAAAGTTGCCAACTTCGGGAGTATTTCGCGAGTATCTGGCCGCCATTATTGCCAATCTGTGTACCTTTTGCATGGGATCAGCCATTGCCTGGATGACAACGGCCGAGCGTCATGTAATGACGGGCCAGGCCTACAGCTTTACGCCCACCGAAACGCAATGGCATCTGGTCAGCGTGCTGCTGCCACTGGGCGCGGCCATTTGCTGTCTGCCCACAGGTGCGCTCATGCAGGTGTTTGGCTGCAAGAAAGTAATGCTGGCCCAGATACTGCCCTACTTGCTGGGCTGGGTGCTGTTGATCTTTGCCAACAGCATAGAGTGCGTCTATGTGGGCCGCTTTCTGATGGGCATGTGCGCCGGCGCCATTTACTTGGTCGTGCCCATTTACAGCAATGAGATTTGCCAGGTGAAACGACGTGGCGCTATAGGCAGCTTGTTCTATGGCTTTGCACTGTACGGCGGCATGGTCGGCTTTGCCATGACGGATAGACTCAAGTTGTGGATAAGCAACATGCTGAATCTGCTGCTGGGCCTGAGCATGCCCTGCGTGCTGCTGCTGCCCGAGTCGCCCTGCCATTATATATACCACGGCAAAGTGGACAAGGCTTTGAGGTCCTTCCAATGGCTGCGCGGTGCGGACTATAATGCGCAAAAGGAGATCACTTTAATCATGCAGAGCGCCACCAAGAGCGAGCTGAGCTTGCGGCATGGCTGGTGCGGCACTATGAAGCGCAGCCGCACCGTGCGCTCCACCAGTCGAGCCGTGTCGCTCTTGGTGCTGCACCAGCTGTGCGGCATCACCATTGCTGGCTGCTACTTGAAGCAAATTGTGCAGGAGGATGCCAAGCAGCCACTTTGCGAACGTTGCATGCTCTTGCTCTTTCTCTGCATTGTGCTGGGCTATGGGCTCTGCTTCGTGCTCATCGATCGCCTGGGCCGACGCCCCTTGCTGCTCATCTCGGCTATAATTTGCTTCTGCGGTGCATTGGCCGAGGTTATTAATCTGCAGCTTTTTAATTCCAGCTTTTCTGAATGGCGCAACTTGGGGCCGCTAATGATTTTACTCTTTGGCTACTCGCTGGGCTTGGGCCCAGTCAGCTGGGTCGTCAGTGTGGAGCTGATTGTTGTTCCCATTCGAGCTATTGGCGTCACCACGGCCGTCTGCTGCAATTGGATATTGGCCAGCATTATGACCTTTTGGTACGAGTTTGATCGCTCGCCATTGTATGTATTCGTGCTGATCGTCATCGCTTCCATAACGGCCATAGTCCTAGTGCTTTCGCTTCTGCCGGAAACTAAAATGCTGACCCCGGCGGAAATTCAAGAGAGACTAAAATCGATTACAGGCGACATAGATTCTAGCGGTGATTCGGACTAACATTACTTGTTTTTATATTTTAATATTTTAAAATACATTTATTTAGCTATACTTTAAAGCAGCCCCCACTCACACAGCTTACATAATTATGGCGGCACACCCCTGGATTTGTGTCTATGTTGCATGAACTTCTGGCAAGTGCAAATATTTATGCGTATTTGATAGCACTAATGGGCCATTAAATGCGTACACAAATACACATATGTAAGTCCTTTAGGACACACACACAAACGAACACTCGTGTGCGTGTTTCTAAACGAGTTTTGTGTGGGTGCAAGGATGAAAATGTACCTAAGCGAATCTAAATGGCATCAGGGGCACCGAACATGCAAAATCATGTACTCGTAAATCTGCTTAATGCCAACGGCCTCCGGGCAGACACACACACACACACACACACACAAGTGGTTGTTGGGTGGTTGGGAGCTGTAGCGGGTCCGACAACGAACCGCCCATGCGCCATTGATGCTTGTTTATCCGCCCCTGGGCGAAAAGAAGCGCCAAGCCATGCGGTTGGTTTTCCGTTTCGTAATGAAACTGTATGTGTGTGTGTGTGTGCAAGGTGCTTTCGAATACGTATTACGTAACTAACGAAAATTAACGTTAATAGCCCTGAGTATCAAAATAATGGCAGCACCGCTGCCTGCCACTTGCCTGTTGGTTGCTCCTGCTCTCGCTCTCGCCCTCGTAAGCAGTCGGGGGTGAGTTGGGGTCACATATATAAATTGCGAAAACTCATTCCGGACTTAGGCAAAACGTGAAAATATTGTTACGACCTCTTCTGAAGCTGAAGCTGAAGCTGCGGCGTATCTCTCTCGCCGACGCCCATTGAAATAAATTTGATTTTAGTCGCAAAATTATGTTATGTTGTGCACTTAATTGAGAAAAGTGTAGCAACGATTTTTAATGATGCCCTGATTGCAAACAAGATTGTCGAGGGTGCAACACACACACACACACACACACATACACATAAAATAATATTAACTAGTATGTTTTTATAAATATTTCAACTGCATGCAATTGCAATAAAGGCAAACATATTTGCAATGTTTAAATTAAATTCGAAATTGAAAATCCTGCAACGATTTGAATGCCTCGGCTGGGGCCTGGGCCTTAACTAAAGCTGTTCATGAACAACGCCATGGCCATCCTGCAGGACTCAATCCAATATATTTGCGCTGTGTGTGTGTGTGTGTGTGCGTGTGTCGTTAATTTTTATTGTACAGCTTTTGAGATTCCTCTTGCATTGAAATCGAATGAAATTCTGTTTGTTGTCGTTGACTCGATATGGAGAGGACGTCGCCGCCGACGACGAGCAAAACGCAATAAGCAGTTAAAAAATACTCGTAATTGCAACGGGAGTCATGCCACTCGAAACTCCCTTGACTCCTGCCCCATATGAGTTGCCATTGTTGTTGCTGCTTACTTACTTGCTGCTGCTGCTGTTGCTGTTGCTGCTGCTGATGTGGAACGTGCAACAATGGACAGCAAAAACGATACTCTGTGGCATCGTTTCAGTGAAATTTCATGTATGTAATGTTGAAATTGCTTCAGTCGCTGTTCCAGAATCCATGCGCCTTGCTTTAAGTGTTTAAAGAGAGTCGAGAGCAGCTTTAGGTTTTCTTTTTGGGCACAAAGAAAGCTGCAAAATAAAAGAAATGGTAGACAAATTATTATTATGGCTCAGCTAATGGGTATTTTTGCTAAAATATAAACGCCATTTACGAAACGAAAGCAAACTGAAATCAACAGAGTCCTGCGGAATTTTGAAGCAGCACAGTGCATAAAATAAATATGTTAACTAAACCAAGCATTGCTCTAATTAAGTTAAGCTAGCTGCATTTGCTATATAAACACATTTTATAGTGTATGCCAATTCGACCAGCGCTTGGCAACTTTCTTTTTGTCCATGCGCTATTGCCATAATATTATTTGGCCGTGTGCGACGGACCTTGGCGTAGTTGGCAGCTTGTTGTTGCTACTGCTGTAGTTATAATGGGCTAGTGGGTAAGAAATGTTCTACAAATGGGTTCATATTTCGACGTTAAATGTAGCGAAAATGAAGCTGCGATTTATGAAATGCGCACGTTGCCCTTGCGTCGCGCCTTGCCTTGCCCCAAAATTTGTGAGAATCAAAAATCAATTGCATTATTAGAAGCGAAATCACAGGGGCGTGCAAATAGCCTGGAGTAACTCAATTGTTAGACTGATTGTCTAGACTGCCACAGCGTAGTGAACTTCTAAGTAATTACGTAACTAGGCAGGCTCAGAGCTGACTACAGTTGGCAGCGTTTTCTTAACTTGGCGCCGGTGTCATTTATGGGCCATGGGAAATGATGAAACTGCCATTTGTAGCCTAACCTTAAATATGTCTAATCGACTGTTTGGGCGGGCACACTTGACGGCAGCTGGCACTCCTGGGACGGGGACGCGCACCCGGGACATGCGCCGGGGATCAAGTAAATTGCGAAAACTATGTGCAAGATGGCCCTGTTATTGCAACAAAAACGCTTGTAATGATGACTCTAAGTGCCGGTTTGCTTGAGTGTATTACCTATAAAAAATTTATACAAAGCTGCTGCCAAATTACCCAAGCACATGCCCACCACCCAGACCCAGAGCCAGCACAGGGCGCTACCCTCTTTGCTAGCCAAATAGACACACAGGCGGGCAGGCTCATCAGGCTCTGCGCTCTGCGTATTCGGCGATAAGGTAAGCGTCGGCATTGCCTGCCTGCTTATTTGTCTAGCGATAAAATGCAACATTAAATTGCTGATTTTTTTTTTCTTCTTCATGCCTGTGGCAAGTAGCAGCAGTTCATTAGGGGCGCTTCTGTGGGGCAGCAGTAATCAATGCAAGTGCTAAGCGCTGCGACTTTTGATTGTTTATAGCGCCAACTTGCGCTTAACTCTTTGCAGTCTTAGCAGTTGCTCTATAATTTCTGGCTGGCGCTGGGGCGTCTGTCCAGTAGCCAGCTGTGCGCTCCCTGGGTGCTCGTAGTTTATGTTTACGTTGAAATTAAAATAAACGCCAACATGAGATTTATGCTATGTTTGTATTAAGCCGCTGTCCACGCCAACACCCAGCGCTCAACTCAAAACCCACCCCGCCCGGTTCGCTACCGCGGCCATCACGGCGCAATTCCAAAGCATTTCGGGGTGATATACATAATGGTCGAGACAGCCAGCCAGGCAGCCAAGCCAGCCTTTGGCCTTTGTGTTTGCTCACACGCGCCAACTGCTCGAGGGTGGGTGGCCAACGGATTTAAATTCTAATCTAGCAGGCACAATGCCATCGAAGAGAGAGCCAAAGAGAGAGCGAGATAGCATGGCGGTAATAGCTTTATCTGCCGACAGAATTATGGCCAAGCGTTTGATTCATGATCCTTTCTATATTGCGCTTTTGTTGCTGCTCGCTTCGCGTTTCGCTTCCCCCTTTCACGCATGACGCTTTGGGGTTGGCCATCTCCATCCCCAAGCCAGCGTCAGGAAGTAGCAGCATGGCTGCCATGCCGTCAATTTGAATGGATGCATTCGCCATGATTTTTTCCAAACTAAAAAATTACAGTGGGCTTTAAGCTGCGAATGACTTTTAAAAATTGAACTCAGTTTTCTTTAAATGTCTAAGCAGCAAAGCAAATTATAGAGAAATTATCTTTAGCTAAGAAAACAAATTGTAATTACAAAATTATAGAAGAAAATAGAAAATTGTAGTAAAATTATGTTTAGCTAACAAATCCTTTTTGATCTAAAATGTAATATACTTAAATATTACGTTACTTTAAAGCAACAGAAATAAAAATCATTAGTCAAACAAGCGAACAACAAATTCTTTGTTCTTTTTTTCTAAATAATAAGTAAGTGTATTTACAATTGTCGAAACACTTGAGCAAAGAGTATTAAATAAAATAAATTATATATGCTATTCTCTTTGCGCTTTAGTCTTCATAATACGAAATTATAATTAACTTTAAAATGATTTCAAGTATTTTTGCTTATAAATACCACTGTGCTGACATTGTTAAGCTCCGATCGGCATACAATTGATGCCACAGGCAGTTGAGAGTGCAAGCTTGTGCTATCTACACTAAGGAAATCCTGTTTGCCATGCCACAACTTGGAGAGCTCCAAACAATAAAGGATAGCATGGAAAATCGATAGACGCAGCATTGGATCGTCGCTAGGCTTGGCTTGGGGGTTGGCAGCTGGTTGGCTGGGGTTGTTTGTTTAATTTTCCGCAGTGCCAAGTGATGAAAATCTATTGAAGCTGGAGTTTCCGTCACTCTCTCTGTATGTTTACTCATCAGCCAGCAGCAAGCGCGGAGTGAAACGGAAGTCTGGCCTGCCGGCTGGTCCCCCCTACACGAACGAACTTAAGAGAAAAGGGCAACGTATGTTTGCTGTGAGAATGAGCAGAGCGTGAACGATGCGCACTCGCTTAAATTGCCATTTAATGTCAATACAATGACAGTTATTTTAATTGTGTTTGGCTGCTGCAACGATTTATGTAATGGCTGTAATTGTTATAGCAAATGTGAAGTGCATGCGAGATGAGTTTGAATTTTAACATAAGCGCAAGATTTGGGCGCCGATTTTCAAGACTGCGCTCCTGTGCGCTCGCTCGTTTGTCAGCGGCCAAAACCAGTTTCAAGTCTAAAGCGAGGTAAATTGCTTTATGGGCAGCAGTGTTTTGGCCCTAGCCAACAATTGTGTTCCACAGGCTATCCACACAGTTGAAAGCGCAGCGCAGCAGTTGAAAGTTGTTGTTATGGAGTCGTGGGGCCATTGGAGCTGTCATAGTGCGGGCACAGGCCGCTAGATGGCGCGCGGTTCAATTTAGTGGAATTAATGGAATTGGAATTCATGGCGCGGAAATTGAATTTATGCGCCTCGCTGAGCCCACATTGTGAACGAGCGAAAGAGAGAGAAAGAGAGAAAGCAAAAGAGCCGCCGGGCAATCGGATTTTAATGCGCCATTGAACGCTTGCAAATGGCAGCGATTTTCTACATTGGCATTGATTGTTGTAAAATTGCAACAACAATAACAACAACAACAACTTTGTTTTGTAAACTGTGCACAAAAGTTTCGCCAATACGAAAGTGTTGTAAATTACGTTGCATGCGGGGCACGGTGGCAACAACAACAACAAACTGACAGTTACGAGTAATTAAAAACACGTTTGTCCTTATGGCACAGGACCAAACTGTCATTAGACAGAGCAAAGGAAAAGTTACTCGCATTGCTCGCATGCCAGTTGACGTTGCATGGGAATTGTTGAAAATAAACTTTGTGGCATGACAACGGCAACAACGGCAACAACAACAAAGTCACATAACTCTCTTGCTCTCGCTCTCGCTCCCGCTCCGTGTCCCTCTGGCTTGATATGGCATTCGCTTTGTCTTTGTTGCTGTTTGGCTGTTGTTCAACTTTAGTTTGCCAGTTGATTAACGCCAGACTAACACGAAATGTTTTACTTTTCGGCACTTTTTTGGGCTTAGTCATAATGGCAAATGTTTGTCAACGTAAAGATTTGAAATATGCCAAAAAGCAGTAAATGGCAACAAAAAAAAACGCTGAAAAAACTATTTCGATCGATATTTGGGTGTGAGTGTGCGTATTAAATTAGTTAATTAATTTAACTAAGCATAAGCAGCTGCATTTAAATGCTAAAGTGTGCGCCAAGCGCTTGTTTAAATCTTTTGGCAAGCGGCTTGGCCTGTCTGCAGTTTTCTTCGCATTGGAGTTGGGCCAAATTGTGCCGAGTTGCTAACTTTATACGAATTAATTTGTTCAACTTTTGCTGATATACGATATGACCAAAGGGTTGTGTGTGTGTGTGTGTGTGTGAGTACAACCGCTAAGACCGCAATAAACCCACATGAGCCCTGGAAAATAATGCCAAGTGCCGTGAGCCGTCAGCCGAGTGCGGAGCTCTAAAATCCAATCTCACAAATCACATCGATAAAGCGCCAAAGGCACGCAACCCTTTCACCGGCCTATCAACTGCAAAATGAACTCACATATGTACTATATATGGTCGCTATAAGCTTCGGTCTTAATTACACTTCGCAACCCTTGGACCCAAGCGATGCTGTCTTGTGGGTGGACACGCTTTCCCCCCTCAATCCTGCGACACAATTAAGCATTCATGGTCGCTCTGCTAAGCTTAAATTTTGACATTTTGCTGTTTGTTTTCGGGCTTGGGGTTCTCACATGTGCGGGGTTTGTAATCAGACACACACGCGTATGTGTCCTGTGTTGATCCTGGCGTCCATTTTATAATGTGTATATAGCAGCTTAGTGCACACCAGGGACTCATTGCCGTCGGCACTAAACAATTTTATCATTTTTAATCATCAAAGTGGATTTGCTCGCTCTATCCCTCTCTCGCTCTAACAACACGCCACACGGATTAAAAACTCATATTAAGTTATTATCACTGGGCGAGAATTAAAGCTTGAAGCTAGGCAAAAGCTTTGAATGCGTCGCTGTCGTTGGCCAAATAAAAATTCATTTGCAAAATGCGCAAAAATATCTTTCGCATGTATAAAACATTGTCTGGTCGGTCGGTCGGGCGCGGGCACTTGGAACAAAGGATTGCTGCCAAATTGGTCTTGGCCAGCTTTGGCAGCTGAGCCGAAGCGGCAATGGGGGCTTAGTGCTCATGGTTAATGCATGATTTAATGTAATTTTGGACGCTAGCACGCATGCTGGCCTGGCTGACTGGCTGACTGGCTGGCTGGCATTCGTTGCCTTTTGTTGTTGGTCTGCTCGGGCAATTTGGCAGCGCATCAACACGCCATTTGGGAACCGGAGTCGTTGCTGGTCGAGGCTGGCGACGCAGGTGTGGGGCAGGCAAAAGCTTGGCATTGCGCAAATTTCCATTAATGGTCACATCCTTGGTGGCAAATTGGAATCAGTTTCAGCGGCACATAACTCAGCCTGCCGACGGCTACTTAACTGCCATTTATGGCCGGCTCTCTCGACTTGGCATCTTGTCGTGCCTTAGCCAGCCTCCTGGGCTGAAGTTGCAGCAACAATGAGCCTCATGGCCGCCAGCCTCATGTCGAGGTTAAGCTGCTGATTTGATGAGCTTTGATCGCAGCTTCAACTCAAGCAACTATTTGAACATTTAGCTACTGTTATTTATATAAAAGATAAGCAAATGCATTAAAAGCAACTTGCGCACATTATTTTCAACTTAATATCAAGCGCAATTGCTGGCAGCGCTTAGTTGAGCTAAGTTTTGTGCATTTAATTGGCCATTGCCATTCCACGTGCCTCTGCAAAGTAAAAGTTTTAGCTACAACTGTCGTAATTGCAACACGTTCACCCAACGTAGCGTAGAGCGTAGAGCGTTAGCTAAACATTACAGGAGTGCGCCTGTTGTGACTCACAATTTGAGCATTAAAGCAGCCAAAATGCATAAATTGCCGTAAACCGCACAAAACTTTGCCCGTACCCGCAGCTCCCTTGGCAGCAGCTTGGCTCGGCTGTCTCTGAAGCTGAAGCTGAAGCTGGTGTGCAAAAAAACGAACTTGCTTAATTTAATGTTATTTGCATTTTAGCATATAAAGAATTTTGTGTCTTAATCTTTTGACTTTGCAGTGAGGCAAAGCGCAGCTCCTCGCTCGCCTTTGAATATGCTAGTGCTATTTATGCCTCAGACGTGAGTCGAGTATCGAGCCGGAGCTGGAGCTGGAGCGTGGACTCGAGACCGAGACTGCACTTTTGAGATTTCCCAAAAGCTGCAAAAAGGGCTGCAAATTTATTTCTTCATTTGCATATTTTAAGCAGCTCGTTGCGATATATATTTTCGCCATCTTTGCCAATATGCGTTCAATGCCGAGTCCACTCTACAGTCTTGAGCTCTTTAGGCCGAAACATTCGCCTGCTTGATGAAACTTTATGAACTTTGGCTTGAGCCGAAGCGAGTGTACTATAAATTTGCAGGCGCTCGCCTGATTGCCATGTCCATTGTTGTTGTTGTTGTTGTTGCTGTTGTTGTAAATTGTATCCGAGTATCTTTTCAATTGTGCGCAATCAGCAAAAATTGTAAAGCAGCTCGTTCTTTAATGTCACATCCTTGGCTGACGCATAAATTTGCGCGTCTGAAAATGTTTTAATTAAATGTAAAGCCCACGCACTGAATTTCGTAGCCGAGCAACATTTATTTGTTAATGCTCAAAATTGCGTATTCAAGTGAAATTGAAGTCTGCATAAAATTATGCAGACACTGGGGTTGTGATTGGTTTTTGAGTTTAGTTTCGGCCAAACCATAAATCGCATTAAAATGCTGAGCATATCCTTATTGATTTATAATTCGAATTCGACTTTGATTCGACTCGACTCGGCGACACTCACTAATAACTCATTTAACTGGCAGCAGCGTGCAAGGAATCGAAAGCGATTATGCTAATGAACTCTGTCTATATAGCACAGGCATAGAAGAGAACTGAGGTTGGCGTCTGACGACACATAAATATGCTTCTAATAATAGTTGGCAGTCGGCATTGCCACTTGCAACTCTAATGAAGCGGCAAACAGCAAAAAATTTTGCATGGCTACCATTGCAGCCAATGGGGTTGGGCTTTGGCTGATATTTTTTTTCATATTTAAACTGTCTGAATTTATTTCACACGCGTTGCATGTGCAGCAACTGCCCCCCACGCCCCTTTGCAATTGTGTCAGCGGCTTCCGCGTTTATTTACGAGCTATGCGGCCATGTTGGTCTGCAAAAATTGAAACTTGGCTTTAACAGCGGCAGCAGCAGCAGCAGCGGCGGCAGCATAAATAATGCAATTACTCATTCATATTGCAATCTACTGATAAAAATATTTAATTGGCTTTGCTTTTGTTTTTATTTTTTTTTTTTTATGTAGAATCGAATCACATTTTGCTGTGTGCGGCATATAAATCGTAGCCGCGATGCATAAGCTGATAAATAATTTAATCGAAATTTTTCCATTACAAAAAGGCAGCAGTGCCAGCAAAATAAAAGCACGCACTTCATTTAATTTTAATTTATAATGACGCCGCCAACAAAGCGCAGCGCTGCGTTCGGCCTTAGCCATGTTTTCCATGTCTAGTTAGGCCTCAGGTTGCATGCAACAGCAAGAGCAACAGCAAAGAACGATCTCATCTTACAGCGTGCAGCATGCTGCAGTTATTTTTATAACTAAATTATATACGCCTCGTCCTACAAGCCACGAGCTGCAGGCTGAGTCCGCATCTTAGTCTTGGTCTTGGCCTAGGCCAGGGCGTCTGTTATCCCCGTTCGATTTATGGCGCACAAGGAGCGCGAAACCATAAACAGCTTTTATAGCGTTCTACCGGATTATGGCCCAGAGATCCTTTTGCTTTAATCAATTCGATAAATTTCTGCTGCCCACGTGCAATTGTTTTGGCTTGGCTCGCATTGAATTTCAATTAAGTGGAAACCGAAAAGAAAAAGTTAACGAGCGCGCTGTATATTTTGCTTTTAATTTAAATCTATTTTTAATGGCCAGAGCTTGTCAAATTAAAAAAGCTTAACTAAAAAATAGTTTCTGATCGGCAAATATTTACATAACTGGGAGCAAAACAAAAGGTTATCTCAAGCTAATGCGTGTCTTTGACGAAAGTCGAGCATTTTATTTTGAAAGCTGTTCAATTAAGTAAATGCTTATAAATAGTTCCAAAGTTCCAAAATTCGTTTTTGTTTCAGCTTTCGAGCTGCTTGAATTTACTTCCGTGCTAAGCTGCGACTTAAAGATTGCGTAGCTGTACCCAATGCCCAATGGCGTTGGCCCCCACACTCTCCCTGGGGTTTATTCATGACGCATAAATCTGGTCGGCAACACTTTATGCGAATACACAAACAACACGCCACCACTTCGCCATGTACTCCTCATAAATTTCGTAAGAGCAACTTTTTTACGAAATTAAATCTTGTTACAACAACAGCAACAGCAACAGCAACATGGGCAGCATGTAAGCATGGCTATATGTATGTATATATATATATGTTTGTATATATTTGTATTTATGCGTTGGTGTTGGTTACGACGCCGCCGCCGCCGCGCTGTCGTCTAAGCCAAAGTTTTCTTTTTCGGAGTCAAATCAGAGAATCTGGTCAAGCGCTGAGTCTGAGTCTGAGTGCTGCCAATGTAGTAACGATGGCTGGCTGGCTGGCTGGCTTAGTGGGTGTGGTGTGACTTGAGCGTATACGCGTGTTTATTGCCAAGCCAGAGGCCAAAGATTTAAGATTCAAGCAGCCGGGCTGCATAAATTGCCCAGGCAACGTGCGCGTTCCCTCCTGCCCAGCAGGATTTGTGGGCGGACTCGGTTTTTGCTGAATAACGAGGCTGCTCTAGCATAGATACACACAGCATCTATTCAAATCGAAGCAGCAACAACAGCAACAACAACATCGAGTGGCCACACAACAAGCGCATAATGAATGCGGTCAGCTAATTGTTAATGCACTCGCCATTATGGCCACAGCAGCAGCAGCAGCAACTCGTAAATGTAAAATGCATTTTAATTAACCGTCATATATATTTCACTTTAAACATTTCAATGCAAATTGCCACTCCTCTCCCCTTGCCGCACTAATGCCTCCGCTGCTTGACTGCGGGTGCAGCTTCAGCTTTGGCTAAAGCTCCAGTTCCAGTTGCCTGGGCCATATTAAATGTAATTATTTTGGCACAAATGGCGTGTTTAGGATTAATTATGTTATGGATAGGCTAATAACGCGCCTCAGAACGTGCAAAAAAACACATTTCAAATTATATGACGCTCTAAACGGACTTTGCCGCTCTTTTTATAGAAACAAAGCACACGCTTAAATTAGCCAACAACACAATATGCGTGAGCTGCATTTAATAAGCTTGTGGATTTATAAATGCAAAGCCACAAATTACTTTAATATACGAAATATTTTAAGCAATAGGTAGGCAGAAGAAATTGTATTGGAAAATTGGAACATATTAGAGAATTCATAAAAATTCTTAAATTTAATTATTTATTTATTTTAATTGTAGCCTAGAGTTAAATTTTATGGTACAATTGGTATAACCAGAGCAACAAAGGCCTTCAGGCTGATTATAAAACAAATCAATATCAGAATTAAACAGAATATAAATTACATAAAAAGTTATAAAATTGAAGTATTGTTTATTCTATATTATTAACTTTTAAGCTTCTGTAAGCTTAAAAATATATTTTCTGTTAAGAATTTAATTGGTAATCCAAATGTCAGCGGCTATTATTAGTTTAGACAATTAGTTGTCTTGTTTGTTTATTGTGTTGTTCATAACTTGACTAATTGTAAAGTTAGTTTAGTTAAACGAATGCTACAAATTTCAGTTCTTAACAAAATACACACTGAACTTTATTAGTGTAAAATTTGTATTAGTTTTAATTGATAGTCTCCAACATTTAATTCATACATGCAGCTTAATAATCTAATACATTTTTTTTATAAATTTATAAACATACCAAGCAACAAGTCAACGCGAGATGAAGCCAGTAGCTCAAGCTGTTGTAGACTGACAGCAATTTCCACAAAAGTCTACGACTGAGCATAGGATAATGCTCACTAATCATAATATATAGTTTTTTAAAACGACAACAATACGAAAAGCAATTGTCAATTGCAGCTGTGTGTGGATCAGTGGACGGCAGCTGCAGCCTTGAGCTCAAGTTCAACGCTCACATTAGTGTCAGCAGCAGCAGCAACAACAACAGGTTGCCTCAATTTGAGCTGCTAATGAAACAAAGCATAAAAAATAAATCATAATTATAATAACCTTGTGCGCACAATTAAAAAACCAAAGTCAAGGCTAAACTCGCAGATGAGCGCAGGTTGTCAATTGCATTTTGCACACAAGTGCTCTGCTCTATAGCTGTCTCGCTCTAGCAAAGGTGTGTGCATTACACCTTTTTTAATGGCCGCCAGTTGACCTTGAGCTGCGCATTTTAAGCGGAAATTTGCAGCAGACGTTTTTTTTACGATCTTTTTTTATGAGCGCAAAAAAATCAGCAACAAAAAATTGTGTATAGATGCCCGTTGAGTTTGAAAGGCGCGTAGCAAACAGTTTTGGATTTGGTTTTTTTTTGTAGCCGCAGCAACAAACTCTGGAAATTTATGATTTATGATGATATGCGTGACCCTTTTGGAACACCAGGAACTCGCCCATTATGCACAGACACAGCGAGATCGCCATCAGGATCTGGCCGATCGGCGTCTGCTGTTTTGTAAACACTCAGTATGAATCCCAGAACCCGGCAGCTAAGACGTGGTAGCGTTTTAACTAAAAAACATGCGCGCGACGGCAAAAAATGAGTTAAAAAATGTGTTAAAAATATAAAAAACATATGTGAGCCACATACATATGTGTGTGTTGTGTTGTGAAACAAAATGTTATGCAATTTGCAATTGTGTATAAATATTTTAAATGTTGCAAAAAGTGTGTAAAAGTCGTGACTACAAATGGCTGCAGCATGGCATCAAAAGTATGTACACAATATAAATAAATAAGCCAGAAATAAATCACGTGGCTCTCTCATCCTTTCTCATGCTTTTCCGTTGTATTTTGAGTAATTCCATGGAAGACGCTGTAGCTTTGACTTTCAACGTGCAGCAATCTCAACAGAAGGAGCACAAAAAACTAAAGAAAAATCTTAAGAGAGCAATAAACAACATGGTTGACAATCTTAAATCTTGCGCGCTTTCTTGCCACAGCACAAGGCACAGATACAGATACAGATACACGAATGTCGCAGCCATTATGCTATGGAATTGTTGTTGTTGTAGACATTTCTTTTGAGCACACACACAACAGCAAAAAGCAACAAAAAGAGAAGCCAATGTCTGTTGCGGTCATTGCTATGCTGGAATGCAGCAGCAGCAGCAACAACAGAATTCAAGCCAGGCCAGTTTAAAGGCTTGGCCTGGCAAGCAGCGTGGCCGTGGCCCAAGTGGCTTAGGTAGAAATAATAATGCAGCCCTTGCCAGCCAGCCAAACTCCTTTGCTGTTGCTTTTGGCCTGACTCGTTGTTTGTCTCCTTTATGGCTTCTTTTCGTACCCTTTTATCGCTATCTGTGATTGCAGCCAGATTTAACTTGGCGTCTTCTTGTGCTTCTTCGTGCTGCTGCTTTTGGGGTCACAGTCTGAGTAAGTTTAAGAAATTGTCTTGGCCAAGTTCGCTGCTGATAAGCGGCACGCACACTTGAGTTATGGCTGTCAGTGCTTAGGCCATTAAGCTAGCCAACCGCTGAGCAGTTCATAATTGCTCGCTACAGTTTCGATTTAACGAGTTTTTAAACACGCAGACAAGACAAGCATTTGGTTTGGCATTTGATGTTTATTTAATTTGCCGCAATTCATAACAATTTCGTTTACGACATTTTTACTACTGTGAAATGTCGTAAACAAAATGCCGCGCATCGATTGCGCTAAGCTGCCACGAGCCACGAGCCAGAGCCACATTGGTTTGGGCCAACAGCAATTAAAGTGGCAAAGAGCAAGTGCAACACCCTTTTGTCAGCAAATGCGGCGCACCCCGGCGATTTATGTGCGTTTTATAGATCGTAAAAGCAGCACTAACAACAAGAGCGTTGATTTAATGACGTGTTGAACTGCGCTGCTGGCGGCAACAGTGCCAAACCAAATACTAACACCACTCTCGGCTCTTGCTCTCGTCGAGCTCGTGCTGGCTAGATGACGCTCAAGTGCAAGCGCCGTCATAAAACTTCATTTAATGTGCGGAAGGAGAGCCGTAAAGCGACTATAAACAAAACTGTTGGCCCACACACAAGTGCAAGAGAGAGAGAGAGCGAGAGACACTCATTGTTAGCCAACAAGTATTTGTGGTTTTATGTCTATCATATTAGTCTAATTGTATGTTATGTCATAAGCAGCATATGCCTAGCAATTGAGTCATGAAATTCAATTATGATTTAAGCAGCAAATGTAAACAGCTAGACTGGCAGCTCGACATAAAGCTTACTCAAGTGCAAATATCCATATCTATAGCTATGCATATAACGTGCCTGAGCTTCATAACTAAGCGCACAGCACTGTAGACGTGTTGATAAGCTGACTACAGTCGAAGACGCAGACGCAGACGCAGACAATGAGCCCCTCCAACCCAACCAGCCAGACAGAGAACAATTGAACTAATGACGTGACTATAGACAGTCGACAGTCCAAGCTTGAGTTCGTTGTCTGTGCCGTGGCTCATTGTTATCATTCGAGCTGGCAAACGTTGCTGCAAACTTATGCATCGAAAGTGTTGTTAAATTACGCCAAATTGCTTAATTTCAATAATGAAACGAACCGACTGAACAGCCACTCAATGAAATTATAAATTTCGCTTGCTGTATGCAAAGCGCATTGAATTCTTGAATTCATTATTACTTTTTTGTGAATATTATGCCGTTTTCCATTTCATTTTCGATCGCTCAGACGGCGGCGGCGGCGGCGATCGCACCTCGTTGCCAACGCCCCGCTGCAGCCCTGAGCTCTCCCAGGAGCAGCGACGCCGCTGCTCGGCCAGACGGCGCGAGACGAGTCTTAATGGTGGCCCATGCTCAATTCAATTGGTCGTTAATGTTGCTTTTTATTTGGCTTTTATGATGTCTGTTGTTTCTCATTATTGTTGCTGCAGACTTACTCAATTTTATTATTGTTTATTTATGCGATTTTAAATAATGTGCCAGAATTACCCAAAAACAAAAAAAACAAACACACTGTGTATAATAATAACAATAATAAAAGATAAGACGCGGCCTGTGAACTTTTTGTTTTTTTGGTTGAACATTGATTTACTGCCAAATTATTTATTAGCTGGGCGCGCGTTGGGGCTTAACTTTGACTGTTTCAACTACTTTGTTCATATTTTATAGCCCAGCATTATTTTATGTGTTTGCCTTTGCTGGCATTTGTGTATTTTGGAAACAAAACAAATCAAAACATTATGAGTAGTGTTCAAAAGTTTCTTTTGTGTTAGATAAAACCAAAGTTTGGTTTATTATTTATTAGCGTACTTGTAGTAGGCGTATACGTAATATTTCAAACAGTTACGTTTACATTTGTGACGCAGCATTTGTTTGATAAATAAAAATATAAAGCCTCAACTTTCTGCTCAAGCATGATCTACAAACTCTGCTGCTTGTCATGGTACAGTCCTACATAAGTTTTTCCAGTTGGGTCAGCATCTTTGTCAAGATGTTGCTCGCGGAGGCGTTCAACAACAGCAACAACAGCGGCAACAACAATGTTTAACGTTGGCAACTTGGCAATTGCGCGCTGGTCCGGCGACGTTTGTTGCCACTTTATCATGGCCGTGTATCATAATTTAAGCGAATCGCATGACACAGCGACAGACAGCACGACAGACAAAACATTGCTGACACCCACACACGCTTCATGTTGTTGCTGTCACGCCAGCGACAACAACAGCGAAATGTAATGAATAAAATTCGTTGACATTCGTTGCGCTGACTAAGCACCGAGCTGAGTGAAAGAGCAAGAAAGTTTGCTGGCCATGCAGCTGCTCGGCTCGGGCCACGCCCAGTTCGAACTTCCTGCGACAAGTTTTTGTGCTGAAAACTCATATTAAGTATTTAATAATTTTGTATTCTCGAAAAACAGCAAGCAACGTTGTTGCTAAACAGTTTACTGGCCATTGATTAAATGATGCCAGCCAAGTGGGGCTATCAGCTTTTGGCCAAAACACTGAAATTAGTTGGCATTTTAACACGAACACCTGACGCTGACGCTGGAGTCCCAGGCACGGCTTCCTGCAGGCCAAGCGCTATACACACTAGTATGTATCTCTTTAGTCAAATGGATTATATTACCAGCGCGCTGGCAGGGGTAAGTTAGGTGCAAGGGTATTCGTGTACGTGGCCAGCCATTATCGATGGTGCATGCCACAGCACAAGCAGCAACAACAACAACAACAAGAGCAACAACAAGAGCAACAACAATGGGTTATTGAACGATAATTCCATTTAAGCAAATGTTAGCGCTGAGCACCAGAATTGTCCAAATTATAGCGTATGGTGCGGGCTCTTGCCTGCACATATAAATTAAAAAATGTAAAAGTTTCTTCAAAATCAACGCGATTGCAACTCTTTTTGTTGAAATACGCGTAATAACAGACACAAGCTGAGATCGCTCCACAGACTGTAGAACGAACAATGCCAGCTTCCTTTCCTCATGTGTCACACACACACACACACACACACACACATCAGACACTCGTCCAGCAGAAGATGCATTTTCACTTAAACGTTTTACTCGACGAGTAATGGCTTTAATGACTTTAATGGCGTTCGCATCATTTGGCCAACGGGCAACTGGCAGCCCAACGACTCTTTGGCCTTAATTGACGAAAGTTGCGGACCGCCAATGCACTCGCACTCGCAATACCTGTAATTTGTTGTTGCTGCCATTGATTGCAGCAGCAGCAGCAACAGCCGCTGTGTGCTCTAGAGCAAATAGTAATGATAAGTTGAAGAGTTAGCTAGATCTTTTGTTCAGCCTACGGCAGCTTCATTAGGTCTACATTAAGCCAATCAGTCTTAGGGGCAAGCAATTGGCAGCTAAATAGAATCAAGCAATAGTATTATAGCATCAAAATTTCAATTTTGTGGTGAATAACCTGGAACGACAACAAATTTCGCAGTATACATGACACAAATCATTAGCAGCAACATAAAAAATGGCAGCGAGCACACAGATAATTAAGTTAAGTGAATAAAAGAAGAACAAAATATCAACTGTGGCAATGGCGTTGGCGATTTGTGAGTGGAATGACATAAAGCGACAAGCGGGATGCAACTCGATTGAGGGTGAGGGAAATTGTTGAATGACAAGTCGCACATTTTCAAAGAAATTACAAACAGAGAAACAACAAAACATGCGAGTAAAACATACATAAATTGTAAGAGACACAACCAAAAACAGACGTGAAAAATTAACAACAACAAAAAATGGAAAAGGAAAATTGTATGGAGAGAGGAAACTGGCGAACAGCTGCCAAGGTATTGGGAACAGTTTGCTGATGGACATGTGCTCTGTAGGGCGGAGCCCAATGCATTTCCAAAATTATCCCGAGTCAACTGACTGAGAAGTCTATTAAAAAGAAATTGATCGCTTAACCAACGGCGAAGAGCGCATTTATTAAAAATAATGTTCTTTATGTTGTTTACTTATTTGTTTTAAAAAAAATACAACAACATTCCCAGCGGCCTGTCGTCTTGCCGAATTTATAAGGCAGTCGCACCGCATATGCGACTTTTTCATTAACATTCCAAACGCATCGAGCGACAAGCAAATAAAAATATATAATGACAACAATGTACAGCCAAAAAAATGCTTTTATTATTTTAATTACCAATTCCGAGCCGTACGAGCTGACAAACTCAGCTGGCACTTTGGCTCAGTCAATATTAATTTCATAAAAATAACTTTTGTTGTTGTTGTTGCTTGTTTTTTGTATTCTCCACTAATGTCTTTTACAGAAAAACGTGTCTTTTGTTTCTCGCACAGCTGCGCCCCAAAGCCGAGCTGCTGAACGTAGCTATGATTACTTGGGGACTTCAAAGCTAAATGCGGAATGTTTTCTTTATAAAAACTCCCAACTGTGCACGCCAGACATGCCAAACATTCATAGATAGAGATAGATGCGCGCATTTGTTGGACGTTCGATAAACATTGATGGGGCAATCGCAATCCAATCACGGAGTTCACGTTCGCAGTCGTGACAGTTTGGCTGAAATGCTTTCTGCTTTAATTTTCTACTGCTTAAGAAATATGCTTCTCATCCCGTATAAAAGTAGCATTAATTAAAAATAACAAAGAAATTAGATTTGTTGATTGGAAATAAATAAGTTTAAATTCAGTATTCAGCTATTGTGGCTTAAGTGAAGCACTTCATCATTTTATAAATGAGCACTGCGTCATAAAAATAAAACAACTTGTTAACGATTCATCAAGAAGCAACAAAAGACGCAAACAAATTACCATTTGAATCAATATGAGCTCAACAACAGTAACAACAACAACAACAACAACAACAACAACAACAACAACAACAACAACCGCAGAGCATAGAGAACAATAAACGCTTTGCTTTGCTCCTTGATGGGCCGAGTCGGTGATTAGACGCATCATCTTGGGGCAATTTGTCACCGCACAACGAGCGATGGCAGGCAAATGGCTACTAAAAATCATTTAAAGCGAAATAAAAATATTTTTTATAGCATTTTTATAGTTGTTGCAACAATCTAATAACAATCCAAATAATTATCCAAACAAACAATTTTCAGGCGACGGCGACGCCAAAGCGACGGCAAACGCTTAGAGCCCGCAGTCAGAGGCCGCAGCAGTTACACTTACAGTTACTGTTGCTCCGACGGACGCTGAAAATGAGCCATAAAACTGACATAAAACCCACAGTGCGAAGCAGCTACTGCTAGGCTAGGCCACGCCCTCGCTGCGGCAGCGCATACGGAAGCCATAACGGCCATAGCGATAACTCAAAGCAAATGGCGCGTGCGAGCGAGACAGACACAGCAACGATGAGAGTTTAACGCAGCAGCGCAAGTGTTAGAGCGAGCGAGCGCATGCTGCTGAGAGCGTGTGTACTGCGCAGCCTAATGGCTGCGCATTAAAAACTCGAAACCGGTTCTGTTTCGGCTCTCTCGCACTCGCTCTATCTCAGTCGCGCTCTCTCTTTAGCTGGCACAGCGTGAACCTGTGCCGCGGCGGCCACGTGTCTCTCGCATTAAAACAAGTAAATCGCCAGTTGGAGCATAATCGATACACACACAGCTCGTTCTGATTTCATTCGTGAGAATTGCTTTTCTCACGCTCTTCGACTTCGCCGCCCAAGCGACGCTGCGCAGCGCGCCGACGTCAACGCCAGCGTTGTTGCTGTTGCTTTGCCCATAACTGTCGTCGTTTATGGCCGTTTTAAGTGCGACTGAGATGGCCTCATAATCGTTTGCTGAATGTTGCTCAATTGTTTGGCATTGCCGACAACGCAGCTCATTTCTTCTTTTTTTTTGTTCCTCTTTGAGTCGCTCTCGCTCTCTCTGCGCCCAGGGGAGCGCATTTGCATGCATGTTTGTTTGTTTTATTTGGCAATAGGCTGCCTAATGATGTTTGCCTGCATTAATTAATATTGATTTAATTACTACGCTGCCCGGAACGGACCAAAGCTGACCAAAGTTTTCACTCAAACACACACACACACACACTGTCATGCGTTGAGCTCTCGCTCTCTTGGCGCTATTTTTTTCGGGGGCGCTTTTTGCTGCCTGCTCCAGCAGCAGCAGCAAAAGCAGCAGCAGCAACTGAAAAGCTCTCGCGCGCGCATCTGCCGACTGCCTGGCACGGTTGTTAGAATGGGACATAAAATGTGCCAGGCAGTTAAAATGTAGATTTAAGTAAGTGGAAACGAGATCGTTACGTTGGCGCATAAAAATAAAAATCATTGTTGTTGTGCACTGATTGAAATAAGGCAGCAGCAGCGACGGCAGCGCCAAAGAAAATCCGCACGATTTTTCTCGTCGTTGCCTTAGCGTTCATTTCATTGGGTTTCCACTCGCTTTTCCTTTGAGTGAAAATGTGCGCGCATTGAGTTAATTTTCATGCTATGGAACATGTTGCGAGGAGCATTGGCCTGCTCCCCACCCAGCAGTCCAGTTGCCTTGATCAAGATCAATCAGAGCTCTAGGCCTACAAGCGGCGGCACCTTAACAACACCTTAAACTTGTTTATTTCCAGTTCGACGGCAGCTTGAGCTAAGTCTCTTTATTAGCCTCCAACTAGAGCGACTCCCTTGCTCTCCTTGTCGCTTTCTTTGTCGCTTTTACTATTCATTAATACCCTGACTGCTGCTTGCTTTGTTTTCTTTGCTGCTGCTGCTGCTTTTTTTCAGATTCTTTTCATTTTCATTTTATGGTTTTTATGCGGGCCTTAATGACTTTTATGTGGTTTAGTGCGTGCCAAAAATGAAAAAAAAAAAATACAATACTTATGGTATAATAACAACAACAGCAAGTTTTAATTGAATAATGCCCAAGCGACCGACCGACCGACCGCCGGCGGCGTCGGCTTTTCGGTTTGTTATTGTAATTGTTGTTACTCGGCTGCTTGTCTGGGGCGTAGACGTCGACGCCGCCTCAATGGTAATTAGGCAGATAAACATTTAATTGGCAAATACCGAATTGGTAGCCACCATGAAATCCCCATATGCATTCAAATTGGGTCAAATAACTGAAACCGCCGCTGCTTGTCGATTGAATGCGATTCTAATTGATCAAGGGAAGCCCCAGAGCGATAACAAAAGCAACTTGGGTGTCATCAACAAACTATAAAAAGCTCTAAAGCGGCATACAAATGGCATAATTGAATTTTAAAAACATCTTTAAAATAGAATCAACATTTTAAAAATTTAAATTAAATGCCTTTCAGCTTGAGATTAAGCTGAATGCTTTTTAAAATATTTTGTTAAGCGTAAATTGTTATTTTGCATACAAATTGTTAAAGATATACTTAAATTTAAATGCATAAAGCTTCTTAACTAGTTGATGGCAGGAAAAGTAAATTGTTTTAAAATGTGCTGAAGTTAATAATATAAATAAGCAGCGACTGCAACTTGTCGCAGCAAACACTTTGGTCTGGCGTTTATAATTGGCGGCGGCCCGGACGCGAACGCTTCACATTAATTGGAGTTTTTAATGAGCTTGGCCTGCAACGCGGACGCACGGACATTCAGCTGGACGGGAAGTGAGTGTAAACACGACATGAAATGTTGCCCGTTGCCAGCTACTTATGCGGCAGCAACAGGAATGTGCGGCGGCAACATGCCACATGGCCACTGGACTTGGACTTGCAATCAGACCGCCCCTGGTCGAGCAGTCGCAGCTCCTTTGGTATGCCGTCGCGCTTAAGAGGTTGTAAAGGATGAAATTTATGACATGACACAGGCTCATGTAATTGCACGCAATGCCTGCAACTGCAACTGCAGCAGAGCAGAGAGTCGCCGACCTGAACGGGTCGGGTCGGGTTGAAATTTTTACAAAATTATGAAAACTGTAAAGCGACAGCGCTGCAGCAGTTAAAAAGAATGAAAAAACAACAAACAAACAAAGCAGGCAGGACACGTTCTCGTCCTCGTTGGCCGCATGCGGCGCGAGTCCATTTGCAACACACCAAGTGCCACACGGATCGGTTACGTGGAATGTCCTTTTAATGGACTTTACACACTCGCACTCACACCGCTGAGCTGAGCTGAGCTCGCATCCTTTGGCAAACCTTTTACGCTGCACTCGTGTTCCGCGCCGTTTGATTGCCGTCCACGGCTGCTGCATGATTTTTATGCTCTCTCTCCCTTTTTTTTTGCAGTCCTTGTCATAATTTCACAGCGTGAAACAGGACAGGACAGGACAGCAGCTGACCAGCTGAACAGCTGACAACTGAAACGCTGCGGTCGACTAATGAACATAAAATGTTAACCTACAGCAAATGGCGGAGAAAGTTGATTGTTGAGTTTAAATTTAAAGTCATGGTCACTTCGACAAGACAGTTATGAACTCATAACTCATACGACGCGTTGTACTAAACTCAAGTACACTTCGCTTAGTTGACAACGTTCTCTCTCTCTCTCTCTGTCTTTGTTTGCTTTACAACTGCAATGGCGTCAGAACTGACGCTGAATTTATTACTGCGCTTTTATTTATGTGCTTATCGCGTGGCCAGTTGTGGGCCTTAGCGCGTTGTCAAGTGTTTTATCTCTTGGCCAAGAGCGAACTGCAGCCTCGCACCGAACTGAACGCAAGAGCCTAAAACTAAATTTATGACCCCAACTAAATCATGCGACGGATACGAAATAAAAAAAAAATCCAACAGCTACCATCGCATAAAGCAACAGAATCTGTTTCTGTTTCTGTATCTGTGTGTGTGTGTAACGCTTGAATGCGGCTGTCGCATGATTTAGTTGCCATGCCCAGAGTCGAATTTAAATAATAAATATTTCATAGTTGCTGCAGCAACACGCAAAGCGAGAAAATCGAGAAGCCAACAATGCATGAAATATTCAAAGTGAGAAGAGTGGAGAGCAGCAAAAGATTGTGCGACTAAATCAAAATGCTGTCGAAATAAAACGTTTGAAAATTGAATTTTGGCTTTATGTCTCTGCTGTTCAAACTAAATTGAAAACATTTGTAACGGAAATGGAAACCATTTCTCTCTCGCTCTTTGTTTCTTATTTAAGTTTGTATTTGGTTTGTATTTTTTTGAGGAGGGGCTGCTGCGGCAAAACCCCAAACGAACCAAAAAAAATAAACCATACAAAACTCGACTCGACTCGTTGGCAAGTCAATGTTTGGGGTCTGAATTTAAATTAAGAAATTTATCTTTTGAATGCGTCGCTCTTTGTATTTCTTTTGTTGCCCCAGCCTTTGTTTTGTAAGTTGTCTTTGTGCTTACACACACACACACACACACACACACACAACAAGTCACATTGAAATAAAAAATCTCTCACCTTCTGGCAAATAAATTGAAATACATCTGATTATATTTCGTTTGCTTTGCTCACTTTTTGCACATGATTTACACAAGATATAATAATTCTTAGATTTTATCAGCAACTTTTTGCCTAAATAAATTGTAATTTATATGCATTTTGGCATGCGCGAAACGAGTTCGTTCCAAGTTGCTTAATTTAAAATGTTGCCAAGATTTATTTTAGAAACGCCATTTGGCATACACAGATATTTTTTTAAAGCGAAGCTTTTAACGCGTCTAAAACGAGCGTAGAATTAACATATAAAATTACGCATACAAGCAGCTAAAATACCTTAAATTAGTTAATATTTATAAGAGCATTAAATAAATTTGTAAGCCACAATAATGTGATTTGTAAATGGCCGTTGTCGCATTTTGCCCAAGTGCAATAACTTTTTCGATTTTATTGCGCACATTTAAGACTCTTTACGCTTTAAGCTTTGACAAAATTTGTATCAATAAAATGCGCAAATTATGTGCTAATGGCACTTTGGCTTAAAACTGTTCAAGCGGTCATAACAATTTGGAAACACACATTAAGCCAAACGTTAAATGAATTAACATTTAGTTAACTTGTTTTGCAAACAAAATCTATTATTTTACATAAGTTGTGCTAAGCGTGAGAAGTTCTTAAGGTTATCAAAGCAAATATATTAAAACAAAAAGTAGTTGGATTGAATAGAATAAAGAATAAAAATACACTGAACTTATTTTTTCAAAAAAGTAAAAGCAATCGAAGCTTCAAATTTAAAAAGAAATTAGTATAAAAAATAAATGAAAATTTATAGCGGAGTACAGTTGCTTGTGTAGCGGTTTTTTACTGTATTATATAAATAATATTAGGCTACATATAATTACCAATTATGTAAACATAAGGGTGCTGATGAAGACCAAATTAATTTGAATTAGTTCAAGTCGTCATTTCAGCTTAAATTTCCATTTTCAAAATTTCACTTTCATTTTGCAATTACAGTGAGCATATTTAAATTGCTGACAGCTGCAACGAGGACAGTCCCTGATGGACCAACCCAAAAACTGCTGATTACATGAGTATTAAAAATTCCAAACGCGTTTAGGTGAGTGCCGCTATACAAATGCACAACTTGTTTATTTACGAGTCCTTGTTACGTATGCGAAACTGTGTGTTTATAATGAAAACAGGACGTCGGCTATGATATGTGGCCAGTGTCACAGCTTGGCGATGTGTGTCAGTGGGCAAAAGGATATTTGGGACATTCTGACAATTTGTGCCATGTGTGGCAAGTTGCCCTTGCGCTGAGCCCAAAATGAAAACCCCAAAAAAATGAAATAAATGAGACAAAAAAAAAATGTACAAATGTAGGTGAAGAGCTTGACCGCTGGCCATTGCCCGCAGCACACAGGCCCAGAGCGTAGCTCGAGCTAAAGGCAAGGGCGGCCGGACAATGCTCAAAGACTCATTTGCATAAACGTAAAACGAGCAACAGCGACAGCGAAAGTGCTGCAGAGAAATATGAAAGATACAAGCGAGAGAGAGAATTTTCAACTTTAGTCGGTCTGTCTGTCTGTTCGTTTGTTTGGGTTTGTTTTTTAATAGAATTTTGCTGTTGTGCGTAATTAACAAAAAAAATGCTTGAGCTACGCCTTTGCAGCTCAGTTATTTATGAGCGGCCATTACGTAGGCTTTTGAGCTATCGTTATCGCTATCGAAGCGACTCTCTAAGTTATGCCATCTAATTAAATGATTTATGAGCCGCTGCATAATGTTGAACTATTTTAGTGGCGGATAAGCAAACAGCGCAGCGCTGCGCCCTTTGCAACACACACACACACACACACACAGATAATCGCATAAACATAACGCCACAAGCTGCATGCAACTGCAGCGATTTATGAGCTTGGCTACATAGTTTCAAATGGCTATGATACTCAACTCCGGAGCACAGCAAACCGCAACACACACAATTTATTTTAGCCAGCGCCTAACTAAAGGCCAAAGCTGAAGCCGCATACAAATCTGGCGTTTTGCATTTGGCGGCCATGAATCATTGGACTCTGGGTCAACCCCAACAGCCGCCAGTACAATGGGCTAATTGCCTGCAGTTTCAATTTTATGCTGAACTTTGTGCCATGTTGCCGCCGCTTACTTTTTGGCAACACGAAATTTATGCACATTTTATTGACCAACACTGAGAAAAACATTCTGTTGTTGTTGTTGCTGGCACAAAAGTGTTTTATGGTACGTTGTGGGTGCTCAAGTGGCCATTTTGTTGAGCTCTAGGCACTCGTTGTTATGCTCTCTCGCTTGTACGACAAGCACTTGGGCCAAAAGCAAGAGCTCTGAATACAGATGAGCGTTGAGCTTAGTTTAAATTCCAACTAAAACTGGCTACTGGCTTGATTTATGTGCGGGGCAGTGTCAATGAACTGTAGTGTGTGGTTGAAAGTCAAAAACGCAATTAGCTGCTGATGAGCTTGCAACCAAAAATAAACTAAGCGAGCGCGACGCGTCGTATTGAAGTGGAAATCTCGTTAAAAGTCAATAACAGACGCCATTAAATGCGCATGAAAATGAAATGAGCAGCGCCTGCTGATGAGACTCGGAGGCCATGCAGCTGCCACTTGAGGCGCCAATCAACTGACCTCAGTGTGCAGACAGTGCAAGTTCAATGGCATTAATTCCAAGATAACAAAACAATATTCAATTGAACGTAGTAAACGCCGCTTCAAAAGTTGCTATATTTATAATATTTATAGCCCAGCTGCCATTCAGTTGTAAAACTTTGCAGCACAAACACAACAATTTCAATTACAATTCGTTTTGTCTAAAATCCAGTAAAATGAATCGCACGTTGGAGAACGTTATACAGCAGCACGTGGCCAATACGGAGCGCATTACGGCCGAGAATACGCTGGGCTATGTGATCTCTGACAATACCACAGGTGTGGTCGCTGCATCTTCGTTCGACAACACCAGTGCCCAGGCGATTGTCAAGCATATGAATGGGCTGCTCGTGGGCGTGGCGCAGAGCGTTGTGCGCGACATAGATCCGACCAACAAGCTCTGCTATATGCGTGTGGTCACACGCAAACATGAGTTCCTAATAGCGCCAGAGGATATTTTTACTATAACAGTGTTGCAGTAAAATTTAGTTGCTAACTTTAGTGTTTGAGTAAAATCGTTCAAGTAAAAGCATTTGGGTTTGGTTTGCTTAAATCAACAATACGATTACAATGGGCTGGCTGGCAGACCGAAAATCCTTTATAATACCCAAGTGACGTGTCGATTATTTATGGCTACAGCTTCATTGGGCAGCGTGCGGGGTAAAATTATTCTTATCCATGAGAATGTGGCATTCTAATGCGATAATTCAAAAGATTTACTTCTGTCAACATGACCATTTTGTAGAGTCTCGCAGTCGCAGTCTCGCTTTTGGGGTGGAAATGGCCTTTGACCTTTTTGTTCAGCTCTTCGCTGTTGCCATCTTGGATGCTGTGCCTGCTATTTTAATTTAAAATGGCAGAACTCGTAACTCATTTTTACGGCGCACCCTCCAGTGTGCTGTCTATGTATTCGTGTGTGTGTGTGTGTGAACTTGTCCTATTTTTACAGGGCTAGGCCCTTTGCAGGGGTTGCTCGCTCGTTACAATAACTTATCTGCCCTTTCTCTATATATTTTTTTTACCCCGGCCTCATAATCACCACGACGCAGATGAAGACGCTCCTGGGGTGCGCTTTGTATTTATCATTTTCACTTCCCAGTGCCCTTATACCCATTCTCAGCTATCTTCAAGCAGTTCTCCATTGTCTACGGCCATTCTGTGGTGCATATATAAAAAATATAAAGAAATTTGTACACAAAAAATTTAATTCATCTAGGCAGCGAATTCTTTGAATACAACTCTGAGGCTCAGTTCAGGTTTCTTTTGTATTTTTGAGGCCTGCTCCGGTGGCAAGGTCGGATGCTTTCGTTCTACCCGTGCACTTCATTTTATGCTGCGTGAAATTAAATTAATCCATGGACCATTGCTGACGACTTCATCTGAAGCAGTCGCTCTACCCCCAAATATAACTATGAGCAATCGTAACTCATATAGAAATTAGCAACACTCTGTATTATATACAAATAAAACGTTTTTCTCTATATGGCCAGTCAGTCAAGCTTGGCTAGCCGCCATACCCCCCACCAACTGATTCCCCGGGGCGTGTCCGCAGCCAGTTTTCAGTTGCTCTATGAATTTAATTAAGTTGTACGACAAACCCAAAAGTGTCAACGTCACACGAGCGTTCGCACATATGAATAAACACTCGTCTGCAATTAGATGTAGATACTACAAATAGACAGACAGCTGCCATTCAACTTAAAATAGTCTAAGCACTGCAATTATCTAATAATACACACTACATATATTAAATTGATTTATTTATATCAACTGTTCATTTAATGAACTTCAACGTACAGTTGCGTCATTGTATTTCAAGTAACTAACTTAGTTAATAGCATGCCAAATCATAGGCGCACTTGCAAACGAGGCAAGAAATCAATTAACTTAATTCGATTGTGGAAAGCTCAGAGCCAGGCGATTTTAGTAAGTGCTACAAAATAAAAAAAACAGCTAAATTTAGAGAAAGACTCTTATTTACATCCGCGCTAGTGCTGCATAAGTTAGAGCGAGAGGCAGCTAGAGACTGAGACAGAGCTATGCTCAAATGCGCAGGCCAAGCCCATTTTGTCAATGCACTTAGCTAAATTAGACACAAGTTACTTTTAAAATAAGCAACTTAACAAAATTTAATTAATTTAATTTGCTTTGTTTACAATTCAGTTATAAAACATTTTTTTGCATTTGTTTCGTTTATTAAAGTACGACTGCCTTTAATTTTCCTCAGTGTACTGCTGCCCAAACCCGTTTTGATAAAATGCTCAATTTTTCTGACTTGTTCAACCACCAAAACATTTTCAGTTCAGACTTGCAGCGGCGCACACGTCGCTGAAGGCAGCGCAGTCATTTTTTTTCTTTTGGGAACAATGAAGGTTGAGCAGAAGCGGAAAACACACATAAATAAAAAAACTACATAAATAAATAATAATACAACAATATATAAAACAAAAAACTACATAAACGTATTAAGCACTGAAATAAATAAAACAACAAAACTCATAAATATGCCAAGCAAGTTAATTTTTAATTTAAAACAATCAAATATGCATAGCAGTTCGCAATGTGAAAATGAAGCTAATTTATAATACAATAAAACAAATAATTTATGCATAAACAAATGCTAAAATTGTAAAATGGCAATTTATATAACAAATTGTTGTGTGTGTGTGTGCTTTGCCGCTTCTGCTTAATCGTCATTGGTAGTGTGCAACGAGGGGAAGCTGCGCACTCTAATGTTAAATGCAGGGGAATGCGAGCGCTGTAATGTTAAGCAATAACAGTGCTCACTATCGCATGTTAAAAATAACATTAATATCGCATGTTATTTAATATGCTTACATAAACTATCCATAGATGGCGCAACATATACAAAGTATGGCTCCTTTTTGAGCGCGTAACTTGTTTAAATATGTATTTTTAATTAAGTATCAGATGTTTTATTATTGCCAAATTGTAAGCGATTTATGTTTTAAAAAGACCAAATTCAGCTAGGGAATATTTATTGCACTCTTACGAGCTGTTTTTTCTGTTCTATTATCGTAAATTAATTCGCATATGTTTTAATATTAACATATTATGTTATATATTAATATTGTTGGGAAATATCATGTTATCATTATGTTTAAAATATGCTCTACTCTACTAAATTGAGCATAGCATAATACCCTTGATTTTAAATTTAATCTATTCAACGCATAAACTTTTAATAAAGTTGTTGTCTCAGTATCTATTGATTTGTATCTGTATCTATGAAGTTATGGTCAGTATGCTTTCACTTCATCAAGTAAAAGCAAAGATTATATATATTCTATGCTCGTTTATTCAAATTATATGCAAGATTATCTTTTGGTTAAGCTGCGCGAAATCGCGAATTCGCTAATCAAAATTATCTTGTTAAGAGGTCAGCAGCAGCAGAAGCACCGTTAGCTGAATATATATTTGGCCAATCAAAGATTTCAATTCAATTTTCGTTGCCTTGTCACAATATTGGCAATATCACATTAAATTGAAGAGCAAGTGATGCAACGCCGAAACCATTTCATTCAAAATCGGAGCAATCAAAGCATCAAGATGTCAGTAAATGCGGTTAAGGCAACAAGATTGCAACGAGGAGCATCGTTAGGAGCACGACTTCAATGGACCCGGACACAAAGCGCGCAGCATGGGCATGGGCAATGGGTTTCTGGCCAAGAGGGGGCCGAGCACTGCAGCTGGGAGGAAAAAACATGAAAATCATCTTTCAACGCTTGCTGCGCTTTGCCGGTCGCGAAGCCAATCGAAAGCAGGTAAGGCAAAGAACGTTATAGCCAGCCAGACATACATACGATATGTGTTGGCCAACAAGTGCAAAAAGCGTTAACTAAAAGTGAGCTGACCATGGGCATTAACTTGCTCAACTGCTTTTCATTTTATTGTGTGCGCACTGCAAAATCAAATTCTAATTTAACTGGTTTTTATTTTAGTTGTGATGGCTGCAATTAGCGACAAGTCTATTCAATTAACTTTATTTTGAAGCATTGTCAACTGTTGCGCAATTAACACGCCACTTTACCCTTTTAGCCAACTTGGCAGTCCCAGTCACACAAATGCGCTGAAAGCATCTTGACTGACTTTTTACCCTCTATTCCATTTTGTGTGTCTCTCCGCTGTGTCTCTCTTCCGTATACGTTTTTCAGTTTGCTTTCGTAAATTACACTTTTGATTTTTAGTGGCCGTAAAATAATCGTAAATGTCGTGGTTATTGCGACCGAAAGTGCCCATTTTGAGTGTTGCTGCTGCTGCTGCTGCTGCTGCTGCTGCTCGCTTATGGGTATTAACTGATATTTTTGTTTCGCTCAGTGTGCAACGTCGAGCTGTAGCTGAGAGCGAGACGTGCTGCCACTGCACAAACAGCACAAACAGCAAAGACCCAGAGCGCTGCTCCCTCCTCCGATCCATTGGCAAAGCAAGTTTGCGGCGCCCTCAAGCGCCAAAGCCAAAGCAGCGCGCTGCACTTGTTGTTTTTAATAAGTTTCTGGTTGTGCTGCTTGTTGTTTTGGCCAAGAGTGAGTCTGGCTGGCTGGCTTGCTTTCTTCAGTGCTATGCTGGGCTGCTTTGATGTTTCGATTAAGTTCGTAGTTCGCGTTGTCGAACTGGTTGGTTGGGTCTGCCTGGCCTGCCTGCCACGCCATCTAGTACTCCCTGCTCCTGCCGCCTCCCACTGTAGCTGTTTGGCTTAAGTTTATGGCCATTTCGTTTCACTGTCTTTGCAGCAGTTTGCCTGAAACTTGAATTGCCATCGTAGTCGTTTGGCGTTGTCGTTGTTCCTGTTCTGGCTGCTCGTCGAGTTGATTTTCTTAAGCATTTCACCCATTTACCTTTATACTTTTGGCTTGTGTGCAAGACATTTTCTCACATTGGCTGCCAGGTTCATTCTCCTCGTTCTGTGGCATGCAACTGGTTGCCAGCAGCTTTTTGGGGGCAAGTTGAAAGTTGCGCGTACTCACAAATTTCGAATCTTTGATTTTATTTTTATGTTTGCAATTGTTTGTCCGCAAATGTAAACACAGCAGCAGCAACATTCTCCATTGCTTAGCTCTGGCTATAAACTGATTAACAATTGCCTAATTACAGCTACAATAGAACGCCCAATTTCACGGCAAAGCCAAGCAATTCATAAATCATAAAAATCTGTCATAAAAGTATCTAACGCTTGTAATGGCAACCATAACGCTAAATGTTTGGCTTGGCCTGAAGTTGCCTTTCAACATGTCCTCGAACTTATGAGAGTATAAAAAACTGCTCAATGCTTCTAAGTTGACCTTAGACGATTTTTGTTTTGACTTCGACTATCCTGACCTTGCCGCGCTATAAAAAAAAAGGACACACACATGCAGTCTGGGCATTGTCTAGGTCTAGGCTGCGATTATTGCCGGCTTGGTAATAAATCATAAAAATATGTTTACCGATCGCTGGCCTCGTTACACGCTGTAAAATCTAAATGCCTGTAAAATTGTCGAATTGCCTTTTTGCTCTCGGTGGTTGCAGGGGCTGCTGCTGCTGATCGCGCCCTACCAACAACTGATAACAAAACCACCAACAATAGGGCCAACAACTTTCTCTTTTGCCGTTTTCAGGTTTTTGCATGGCCAAATGAATATGAGCATATGATTTATTTACAGACAAGTTCAGGTACGTCAAGGCGACGGCGGCGCCTGCACTAAAGTTAAAGCATAGCTCTGGCTTTGTTTAGTTATAAATTAATACATTATAGCTGCAGAATGGCTTCATTTCCACATGTGTGCGCACATTTGTATATTTGTCAGGCCTGTACTTGGGACTGCTCCTCCTTCCAGTTGCAGGCAGATGATTTAATGTGACCGCACTTAAGTTGCAGCGACGCTTCGACGCAGCCTCAAAGTGCAGGCGTTGCACATATGTTTCAATTGAAGCGACCATTTTGAAAACTGATACGCAGACAAGTGTGTGCGTGAGTGTGTCTGTGTGTGTGTGAGAAACTTATTATTTAAACTGCTATACATACTACTAAACTGTTTGTTTTATATTTCTTTTATGGCCTTATAAATTAGCTGCTGGCCAAATCCAGCCACAGTCAAAACAAATCGTTAAAATGCTATAAAAAAAAACGCGCATATGCATTTGAATAAAATTTTACCACCATTTCCTCCTAACGATGTCAGCAGCAGCATCCGAGCTACCTCATAAAAGTAATGATTCCACTGCTGCAGATGTAAGAAGTTGTAGTAACTGATGGATACACAGCCGCCGCCTCCTCCCAATAATTACGGCATACGTCACGGAACTTGGGTTTTTATGTCTTTTATATTGATTGTCATCGTGTCACACTAACAGATCGTAAAAAACTCGTAAAAATCCAAGCACACACTCCACACAAGACTCAGCCACAGTCAGTTGAGTGCAACATGCGGCAAATGAACGCGCTAACAGGATCAGGCTCAGGCTCTCAGGCTCTCAATGCGAAACACACTCAGCTGCGCTGCGCTGCTCTAAGGGATCATTTGGTTTGAGTTGAGTGAAAGAGCGAGCGAGTGAATTAGCTGCTCAAGTGGCGTCAAGTCGTAAAAAGGCCATAAAATCTTTTGGGCACTGCCTTGGCATTAACCGCAATTTGTTTATATAGTTGTTAAAATGCCATTTTAGCTTGTTCTATTTAATTGTCTCTCATTTTTCTTTTTACGAGCATACAAAGTGAGCAGCGCTAATAAAATTTGCTTTTACGACAATTTAAATGATTTTGTTGCCATTTGACAACAGGTTGCCGCTGCTTGCATCAGTTGCAATGACTTAATTAGAAAGTTTTGAGTACGCGCCACCCCCTTTGGGCTGGGCTGGGCTGGGCTGGCCTTGGCGTGCTTGTGTGCAAAGCAGTCGTAAAAATTACAATAAACAATCATCAGGCTGATCCGTTTACACCCACTTGGCACGTTTTTCGCAAGGATTCGGAGGCGGGCGCTAGCTAACGGCTTATCCGCCAGAAAAATGCTCAATTAGCTCAGGCGTAAGGACTCGCCACTTCACTTCGCATGCAATGGATGAGCCACTGCCAATTGCTTGATGAACAAGCAGCGGCGGCTTGGGCTAAACCAAAAGTCAAACGGGGTTCAGTTCAGGTAAACTTAACTGCAATGAATGACTTTATTGTAGTCTCCGTAGTCCGCAGTCCGCAGCTGAGTGAGCGGCGGCTCTAGCTCTTTTGTCTGGCCCATTGGCCGTTTGCATAAGTAGGCGGTTTGCTTTGCTTTGCGGCCTTTCGATTTGGTGTTGCTTGCTGGTGGCTCGGACGGCTGCAATTGATTTTTGACCTCGTAATGAGCCGTTTGTGGTTGCAACAGCAACAGCTGAGCCTCACTTTGTGGTTTTGCGCGGGATTAAGTCATCATCTCGACGGGTATTCAAAACAAGCAAAGCACTCAATGTGTTGGACTGGCGAACGTGACGCTCGTTATGTTGGAAGAGCTGGAAGCGTATGCAAAGTAGACATGGGCAGAAAAATTTGTATATAGTTCGCTCCAGAGCCGACCCGATAATGTTAACTCGATATACGTAAATATTCTCCTATAAAATCTTAACACTTTACTGCAATTTTATTTATTACTTTGCCAATCGATATTAAAAGTATATGTTAAGTAATAAAACTTCAAATATATCGCGCTTTGGATCCCTAAGGATAAGAACAGAGGCCCACCCGTTTTCAATTCTTATGCACAAATCCCAGCCCGCATCTTCAACAAGCCTTTGTCTATCTCTATTCAAAATTAAGTATACGTTAAAACGCACAATTAAGTAAAGCTTAAGTAAATCGGCGTGCTATGAACTTTGCGAATTACAAAACTTGTTTAGTTATTTATTTAATATCTGCTATAGACAGTCGACGTAGCAACAAATTTATTTTAAATTAGTTAAGTTTAATATATTTATAATAAAAGCGCAGCAATTTAATTATAGTGGAAGTTCCAATGAATTGGCTAAACCCCAAATCAAATCATAAATTCAAATACAGCGCTTAAGCTAACTAAACATACTTAAGCTAAGTAAACACAGCTCATCAGCTACAGCAGCAGCTGCTGCTTGGCGCTGTCGCTTGTCGCTTGCGGCTTGTTTGGTTATTGATTTGGCCTTAAGCCATTGAAATTAATTAACGATTGTTAATCAAGCATTTGGTTTGATAGACGTCTATTAATACAACTGGCAATCATCTCGTAAATGCAACAACTGCATTCAGAATTGGAAATTGAATTGGAAATGGCTAAATAAGCATGCAGCGTAGTTGAAATTGAAATTGTATATCCAAGTAGAACTAAACGTGCGGCTTGGTCTGTGTGGCATGCAGCTATTAAGCTCAGCTTGGCTACAGTTGACGACTGGTACTGGTTCTGGTTTTGCTTTTGCTTTACGAGCAGCATGGCGCTGACGAGCTCGGAGCAGCAGCAGCAGCAGCAGCAGCAAGTCGAGTGAGCATAAATTAAAGCAACGTTTATGAAATGGCGCTGGGGGCGGTTATGATGCATTTTTAATTGACGTTCATTTGAAGAAAATGCGCAGAACGCTTCAATTCAATTATGCGCCAGCAGCAGCAGCGGCCCCAAACGCGTTGCAAATAGTCAGCGGCAGCAGCAGCAGCAGCAACATTGTTGCATGCCTACTATAAAAGGTAAGCTCGCAACGGTTTTGTGGCCAAATTGCCACTTTGTGTGCAAATTTGAATTGTGGCAATGCAGCACATAAAACTAAACAATTGTTGAACGAACGAGAGCGCGCGCGTCTCCCTCGCTTGGTTGCTCGTATCTGTTGCCAGCAATCTGTGCAAATATTTTGAAATGACGCAGCTCGTCAAAGAAAATGCAGCAAGGCTGGCACTGGGCTTGGCTCGGTCCTAGCTTCTGCAACGCCCACGCCACAAGCTGCCCCGGCAATTTAACTTGCCCCACACGCTGCTGCTGCCGGCGCTTCTAACTCCTCAGCTAACGAATGCACGCCCAATTGTTGCACATCGCATCATATGACAGTCGTCGATCGGTGGCACGTCAACTTCAACATTAATTCATCAAAATGAACACTCCCCTCCCCCACCGGCTAAGTGCTCCTCACTGATTTTATTTGCAATGCAGAGTCGCATTCAGCGCCGAGTCGTTGATAGTCTTAATTGGCTTCGTTTCTTCGTTTCGATTGCATAAAATAATCGTTAGAAAACGTGTTTTGCTTAATTGGAAAATTTGTATGTTTTCTTCGTCGAGGCAAACGCATAGCGCCCGCCCCCCCTCCCCTTGGCCAAGTCTAGCTACGTCTTGGCTACGTCTTAGCGTGCGTGCTGCTTGTTTATTGATTTTCCGCTGGCTTAATGAAGAAAAATGCAGCTGTCCAGTAGCATTTAGCCAACGGCTACATCAGAATGCGAAATTTGCGAGAGACTTGAACTAAGCCATACCCTCGCTTTAAGCAATAAATTCGCTTTCAGTTTAAATCCGCGCTTAAATTCATTTCGTATTAAATTCATAATGCTGAATGCTTAATGCATAAATACATAATAAAATTTAACGACTTTTACCTTATCTTGTCACACAAATACAAATGCCACACAGCAAAATATTTATATTTTCATTTCATTTCATTTTGTTTTGTTTTTCCAGCTCTCTCTCTCTCGCTCGCTCATGAGTTTTACGAGTATTTTATGGGGCTTGCTGCAATGTGTGGCACGAAAAACTTTTGCGTTCAACAGTAGGCAGTGCACGTGCAAATGCAGGCGCCACCACCAGCACCACCACCACCGATTGCAGCAAAAGTTGACTACGGCAACGTCCGATTCCTGCGCCAATCGAGCGCCAAACAATTTGTCATATTTTGCCCCGGTCAACTCGGCGGCGGGCTCGGGTTGGAGGGCAGGACTGGGACTGGGACTGGGACTGCAGCAATGATCAATGCTTTGAATTATGATGAGGATTTATGCTTGACACTGTCGCACTGTGGCAGATAGTGACGGACAGTCGTCCACTCGTACGTCCAGATGGACAGCCGGATAGCAGCGACAAATGAATGAATGCCCGAGCATTTACAGCAGCAGAGGCAGAGGCAGCGGCAGCGAACGCAAACGCAGACGCAGGCAGACGACGACGCTAGTTTTATGGCCGCCACTTTCCTGTCTCCCCTCTGGCCCCCAGCTCTACACGCATCTGACTCTCTGCGCTGCGCTCTCTCTATGATTTATTAAGTGTTAATAAAGAACTTAAATCCGTTGGATTGTATTTTGCATTTTCTCTGTGTTTCATTTCTCGTTCTTTTTTTTCGCTCTTTTTTTCTGCTTCTGCAGTTGTTTTCTCGTTCGCTGTGTTTTCGCCGTTCAGGATTTCCTTATCAATGCATTTCACACAACGCACTGATTTCATTTCATGCGCCCAGCAATTTCGCAATAAAATTCTCGCGCGCCCTCTGCAAATTAAAATTGCAATGTAATTGGTTAATCCATGCGTACATTATGCTCCTGTTTCCCAAGCTGCCCCAAGCGTATTGGATATAAAGGATGTGCGCGAAAACTGCGCTCCCTGCTCCAAAGCTGCAAATTTAATTTTCCCAAAAATATTATAAATAGTAAGCAATAATAAATTATACAATACAACAAATTTCACTTTGACTTTAATATGCTTAGAAGAATTTAATTTGTTATAACATTATTTTAATAAAGTTTAAGTCTCGCTAAATTCTTGAGCTACAATATTAAAGGAATTCATTAAAAAACATGGATAGTGAAAAATATGTAAGGAACACTATATAATATTTAAAATCTTTGCAACAACACAACTCTACCATATGTTTATTATAATATATTATACTATACGATTCTACTATAATATTCAGTTTTAACATTTCTAGAATATTTATTTATTTATTTATTTTTAATTGTAACTTAGAATTAATTCTATATTACAATTATGTAGCCAGAGCAACTGAGGCCTTCAGGCCATTTTTTTAAAATTTATTCTGAAATATATACAAGGATTAGTCTAATAGACTACAAATATTTATATTAATTTTCTTATTTACAGTATTTAAGTTGCTGCTGCCTTTTTGTAATATATTTACCTAGAATGTTTAACAAATTCTTTATAAATATAAACAAGCTTTAGGTTATGTATATATGCAATATATTTTATTTATGTAAGTCTTATATATATTTATATATTTTACAACTTTACTGCTTGGCAAGTATATTAATTCTTTAAATATTCTTTAAATATATGTATGCAATATAATTTATTTATATAAGTCTTTCACTGTTTTATTTATTTATATTTTTTAACTTAACTGCATGCTAAGTATTTTATATATTCCCTCCTAGATTCTATTTAGTTATATTATTGTCATTTTAGCTTCCTTTTTGCATTTCGCACAATTTTACATATTTGTTTTACTTTAAATGTTTAGTTATTTACATTACTTATCTCATTTGTAGCTTCAAGTGCTCGTCACATTTTTGAGATTCATTTGGACTGATAGCTCGTGTTGTGCCCGCTGCCGATTTGCATACAAAGGCGACTTAATTAGCGAACGCTCCACCCCCAAGAGCAGCAACTGTCAACAGTAGCCGAGTGTGCAATTAACAATTGCTTCCGGTCAAATACAAAAAGCCAGCAACAAAGCAAAGGTGAGAGCGACAGAGAGAGAGCGAGAATTGGTGTGAGAATTGCGAGAGACAATGGAACTGACCAGGCTTGAGTTGCAACTGCTTGGCGCACCTGAAATGATGAATGGCATTTAAATGCAGTCGAGAGCTCATTTCGCTTTCAAAGAACGCCCGAGAGCGATTACACAGCTAATTTAATTACCACTCCCACCCACTGTTTAATTGGCCATAATCGCTCACAACGAGCGCCGGCGCTGATTCGAGGCGCACTTCAGACAATGTATCTGTATCTTTAGCTTTGGCTGTGGCTGTAGCTGTAGCTAAATGCGGACTGCCTGCGTAGGCCACTTACGCAGCTAATAAAGCAGCAATTTGGCAGCCGACGCCACACAAACATCAAAAGGCAACCCCCCCCCCCTCCCCAGCACCACCCACACACCCAGCACTGAGATCAAACGAGCAACGCAATTGCGGGGGTTTATTTACAAAGAAAAGAAAAGAGAAGAAAAGCGAAGTACAAAAGGCACTCGATCGCTTGTTTATGTGCATTGCTTGTTTGTCTATAAAGATATTTGTTGGTTTGCTTTCCTTTTTTTTTGGGCAATTGCTGGCGCTGCGGCGCACCTGTTGGATATTTTGAAGGGCGCTGTTATCGGCTGCAGCGCTGATTTATAACATCAATCCGATAGTTTTAGCCAAAGTCAATGCGTTTGAAGCGCAGCGTTGTTGACGTTTTTATGAGCCGCTAAGCGTTGAGAATTTGATGCATGGGCGCTATAATTACAGCACTCAAGTGGCTACGATTAGTTTATAGCTTGGCTAACACTCAAACTAAGCTTACAGCTTACAGATTTATGCAATGAATTGACCATTTGACTAAAGCAGCAACCAACCAACTGGCGCCCAAGCCAGCGACCGGCACCGGCACCAACAGTCATCGATTTAGCCAACCACAACATGCGCAGCTCTGCGCTGCGAGCGGCAACTGTGGCAAGCACCCATAACGTAGCAAGTTTGAATATACTCATAAGATTCCTGAGTATATTAGGTAGCAAAATTTTTACGAGCTCATTATGGCTCATTTCGGCGATTGTTGTGATCCTTTTATGCGCCTTCGAATGGCTTCAAATGGTTATGAGGCTATTTTGTCTGTCATGCTTGCGGAGTCCTGTGCACACGCTGGCGTCCTGTCGCAAACACAGACACAGATACACACACACAGCTACACACGTATACATATTTAGTTTTGCAGTTGCGACTGCGATTTTACTTTGACTTTACTTTACTTTTTATACTTTTTGGCTCTGACTTTCCGCTCATGTTACTTGACAGTTTTGTTAGGGGCTCCAAGCTCTCTTTCTATGTGTGTGTGTGTGGCACATCCTGTGTATATATGTGTGTGTGTGTTTTTTGTATCTTTCGCTTGTTGTTGATTCTAGAGACTTGGCAACGAATGCGACTGTTCGACTATTCGACTGCTCGACTCCTCGACTCTGCGCTGTAGCGGGAGGGGGGGCAACAAAAGTAAATTTCTTCTTATAATAAGTTTATTTTGCAAACACTTGTGGCAAGCAACTTTTGTTTGCTCAACATACCCAACGAAGATTTTTTGGGGCTGCTGCTCTTTCTAATCTACGAGCCGTTTGTGTGAATGTGCAAACTTTGACAAATATTTGCGCAAAGTTTTCATGAATTGCTGCGGCGTCGATCTCTTTGCATTATGCATTTAAATTTATGAGCAATGAATTTAAAAATACATTTGTCGTCCCCCCCCCCAAAAAAAAAACTAATAACGCTATGCATAATTTAGCAATGACATCAACAAATTAATACATAAAGAAATAAGCAATACAAGTTTGTGAAAACGCAATGTCATTGCCTAATAAGCGCTAGAATAAACATTTTAAAATACATTAATTTTAGTTTTGTTTATTGAATTTTGTTGCTGCTGCTGCCGCGTTGCATGCAACGTCCAACTGACAACAGCCAACTGAGCAGCGTTGAGCACTTTGCTTGGCGTGAGCGCAAAATGGCAACAGCAACAACAAAAAGCGTACTGAGCGTAAATGAATTGTCGCACTCCTGGCCTATAAGAAAATGCAGCCCTCCACCATGATGAATTTCCATCCAGAATTTCCAAACTCAAAGCACTCAAACATGTTCGACTGTCGCGCGTTGCGCTCAAACCGTCAGAGAAAATGAACAGCAAGTTTGCTGTGTGGTGAGAGAGCTGCGCGCTCAGAGATTCACTCAATTCATTTTGGTCGGCTGGTCGGCCTCTCTGTTTTGGCTGCTTCTTCTTCTGCTGCTACTACTACTACTACTACTACTGCCGTATTGAGGGAGCAGCTCTACAGGCCAGAACGCTGCCGCTGCTGCTGACGTCGCTGCTGCTGCTGCGCTTCGCGTTTAGGTTGAGTCTCAGTCAAAACACAACCAACTGCGATTTGGTGGCACATTCGTTCGATGGCAACGGTTTGGATAACAGGCGCGCGCTTTGTTTTATTATCCCACATTATCAGCGGCATTATTGTTATTGGCATTTTGTACGGCTCAATGTTAATGTTGAATGTTGGCGCTCGCGCTCACACACACAACAGCAACAGCAACAGCAACTCGCAGTCGAAGTCACAGTCGCAGTCGCAGTCACAGTCACAATCACGCGTGCGGCCGAGCTGCAGCTGAATTTTCGAATTTTGTATCTGTATCTGAATCTGAATAGTGTCAGTAGCTTGTAGCGCGCGCTCGCAGTCGTCGTCGGTCGTTTCGGTCAGCGCTAATAACAATAATAATTATAATAACAATAACAACAACAATAATCATCAGCATCAACTTCAAATAATAATCATAATAATAATAATAATAATAGTTTTGACAGCGCGTCCACATGTTAAACAAGTCGCCCGAATTCAAAATGATTCAATAGGCGCCACAATAATAAACAAATACTTCTAATAAATATTTACTCAACAACAACAAGAAATCAATTCAAAATATTAAATATATTTTGTTGATTGTGTGTCAGGTGTCAAGTGAATTAAATACCGAGTGCAATTGGAAAACCGAAACCAAACAACAAATAAAAAAAATTAATTATAACTAGACGAACGTATAAATCTATTTTATAGCATTTTTATATAACTTACAACAGCGCCGGCTAAAGTGCAATACCAATTAAACTATAAATTTAAAAAAAAAATAAATTATTTAATTTATTTGTTAATAAACTTGCTTCGAATTGCGTGCCAGCAATTTGAACTCTAATTAATTTGTATACGAGTGCCGCGTGTGCAGTTACTTTTAGTAGCTGCTGTAGCCGCCAAAATTCTCACCGCCAGCAACAACCACAACATGAACTCCTACTTCGAGCAGGCCTCCGGCTTCTATGGCCATCCGCACCAGGCGACGGGCATGGCAATGGGCACAGGCGGGCATCACGATCAGACAACGGCCAGCGCCGCCGCGGCCGCCTACAGAGGATTCCCCCTGTCGCTGGGCATGACCCCCTACGCCAATCACCATCTGCAGCGCAGCTCACAGGACTCGCCCTACGATGCGAGTATCACCGCGGCCTGCAACAAGATCTACGGCGATGCCGGCAGCGCCTACAAACAGGATTGTCTCAATATCAAAGCGGATGCAGTTAATGGCTACAAGGACATATGGAACACGGGCGGCACCAATGGCGGCGGCGGAGGCGGCGGTGGCGCCAACACAGCCGGCAACACATCCAATGGCTCCAATGCGCCCAACGCTGCCAACGGACAGAACAATGCGGGCGGCATGCCCGTTCGCCCATCCGCCTGCACGCCCGACTCCCGCGTCGGCGGCTACTTGGACACATCGGGCGGCAGCCCTGTCAGCCATCGCGGTGGCGGCAGCACTGGCGGCAACGGCAGCGCCGGCGGCGTAGCACAGAACTCAGCCAGCGGCGTGGGCGGCGGTGTGGGCGCGGCCACAGCTTGGAATGCCAACTGCACCATCTCCGGCGCAGCGGCGGCTCAAACGGCGGCCGCCAGCAGTTTACACCAGGCCAGCAATCACACATTCTACCCCTGGATGGCAATCGCAGGTGAGTCCACAGCCGACCCAAGCAAAAGTGAGTGTGAGCTCTCTACTCAAACTTCAAACTACAAACGCTTAAGTTTCAGTTTCAGTTTCAGTTTTAGCCTCAGTTACAATTTGATTTGTTCACAAAGCTTTGTTGCTCCCATTGCTCCTCCATGTTGTTGTTGTTGTTGTTGTCTTCAGGGGTGTCTCTGTCTGTTCCTCGTTTGTTTTCATAGTTGTTTGAGTGAGGGCCAAGTGATGCGCCAGCAGACAAGTGCAAAATTGTGAATCATAAAAATATATCAAGTGTCAATTTGAAGTAAAAAAAATATTAATTGAAGAAAAATATATTTTGTTAAAAAAAAATGATGGCTAAATATATTTAGCATTAAAAATATAAAATAAATGCATATAAAATTGCAGTACAAATATATTTTGTTAAAGAAAAATATATATTTTTTTAAAATAATGTAAAAACATTAATTAAGTCTCCTATTTTTCAATTAAAACAAAAAATTAAATTGCTATAAAAAAAATATATATGACAGAATATATTTTGCTAACATAAATGTAAAAATAATAAAGTTTCTTATTTTTCAATTAAAACTATAAAATAATTGCTAAATATATTTTGCTAAAAAAATTTTTATTACAGAATATAATTTGGTGAAAAAAATATTAAAAAATAATTTTGTTATAAAAAAAATGTAAAAACATTGATAAAGTTTCTTTAATTCAATTAAAGTTTAAAATTTTTAAAATCTATTTTACTAAATTATTATTAAAAACGTTTAACTTTGCTGCAATTTTTTTACTTTGTTGCAGCTCTTAAAGCGTTCAACTTATTTTTTTTTGCTTTAGATACACATTAAAAATCAATTAAAATTTAATATACATATATTTTAAAAAAATCTTTTTTCTTAGAATCATTATTAGTGGCATTTTTAGTTCACTTTTCGTTTACATATTTAACAACTTAACTATTAAAATTCAAAATCTATTGAAGAATCTATTTTGCTATTTGGTCAACATTCTTTTCACTTTGTTGCTATTTTTGCATAATTATCAACTTAACTATCTAGTGTACACTTAAGTTATAAACCACTCAAATGAGTCAGCCAAAGGCAGTTAGAGTTGCACCTGATGGCTAAGGCCGCTTGCTGCTTGCAACTTGCTGCCTGCCTCATAATTTTCAACACTTTGTTTACTAATTTTTGTCACCTTTGGTTTTAATGATGCTCGACGCGTCGCCCGTTGCTGCTGCTGTTGCAACAATTACGAGCGCGGCGTGCGCGGCAAAGTGGCAAAGCGAGCTGCAATTTGTGCAACAAGAGCAACGCATACGGCAGCCAACTGGCAACGCAGTAAATTATGGCCATGCGGCCAGAAAGAAAGAGCTGCGAAAATGAAGAGCAACAACAACGAAAATAGTCAAGAAGCAGCAGGAACAAATCCTTTTGCTTGGCAGGACACACACTGCGCACTTCGGGCGGGCCGGGCCAAAAGCAAAAGCAAAAGCAAAAGTCGCGCTTATTACAGTTAACAACGCCATTATGTAATTATGTACAGCACGTCCTTAGCCCTTTCGAGTGCCCACCAGCCGAGCCGAGCCAAGTCGCGCCGAGACAATCACCTGGGCAATGTTCTAGGCCTTATCTGTTGCCAGCTTTGGGGTTCAAAGGTTTCACTAGCTGTTGATAAGCGACCAGCGCTCATATAACACCTGCCAAAGCGATAAATATTTTGATGCAATTCACAGCACACAAAATTCGATTTATGCCTTTGCTTAAGTTTGGCAATTTCGCCACAAAAAATCAATCAAATTTCTCTCTCTCTCTCTCTTGTACTAGCGTTAATTACAAAAAGGCACAAAACAACGCGGCCGCTGCTTAAAAAACAATTAAAGTTGAACCAGAAACTTCCTCACCTTACGACAGGTTTTGGTCCAGAGTGCGAATCTCCGCGAGATGATCGTAATGAAATTTATGCCCTCAGCCGCAGCCTCGCTTGATGTATTGCTGATATCACATACAGGGTGTTGCCTGTCATATTTCATTTATATAACTGCGCTCAGACTCTCTCAGAGGCTGCCTGCTATGCACACATCATAAATTTACAACGCTTTGCTTATTTGTATAACAAACTGAATTGATAGAGGCGCTACCTGAGTTTGAAGTCCGCTTAGAAATTTGCTAATACGTGATTCCAATAAGAAAACGATCAAGCGTGAATATCGTTTCGAGCTTGAGGTGAATTAGTTTGCTCAACGTTTAATTATTTAACCATTTTTTACACTCAACTCAAGCTACAGCCTTTGATTTATTTAAATCAATATCAATTTCAATTTGTGCGCACTTTTGATTTATTTTCACACTCGCTCGTAATCGGTAATGTGAAAATAATTTAATATTTTTGTGCAATTTGTTGCCACTACTGATTGCATCGCGGCAACGTCCAAATCAAGCCATAAATAAATTCGCGCACACTTCAAGCGATCATCGATCAAAGCGTTCAAATAAATAAAGAAAATAATGCAAAAATTCCGTTGTTATAGCTAAACATCGGCTAAGATTTGAGAACCTACTTCAGCTCAGTTCAGTTTTTCATTTGCTTTCGGGCAACATTCAAACTCAAGCTCAAACTCAAAGTTGTTGTTGCTGTTGCTTATGTGTGAACACGTTGAGCGCGAGGAGCCATTAAATCATTGTCCTGAAGGCTTTTAAGTCATTATCGATAAATTTCAACATAAATTCGTAAATTTGCTTTATTTGACTGGACCCCACGCACACATTAACAGACTCTTTGGCCATGTGTGTGCGACCGACTGAATTTGTTTGGCTAATTTCGGTTTGGGGCGCCCACGCTAAAGCGCAAGATCAATATCTGAGTAAGCAAACAGCAAACAGCAATTCGCTAGTTTATTTTTTTGTCATAATGTGACCTTGAGAATCTTGGCAATTGACACGTCCCTGGCAATCATAATTCATATTTTGAGCCAACTCGCCCGCTGTGTCTGCGCAAATGGACGCAATTATCAGTTATGCTATTGTCTATATCGCAGGTAGTTCCAATTAGTTGCACTGCCAGGCAATTGTGGGTTGCACGTACAGCGTGTTGAGTTGCCCCTAACCCAGCAACCAACAACCAACTGAGCGTAGTCAAGGTTAATGTTCTTGGCTGCATTTTTAGGCAAAACCAAGCTCGTTATTCATCCACGCCGCGCAGTTCAAATGCCAATGCACTGCAAATATCGTGCAACAGCAACTTGCAACATGCAATTAATAGGCCACAAGTGGCACATGCGTTGCATTGATTCATTATGCAAATGCACTGAAGGCAGGAAAACATTTTCAACGCGCGCTTTTAATCAATGAACAACCACAACAGCAACAAAAAATCAAAACACAAAACGAATCCATTTGAAATTGGTTAACAATTTGCAACGGATGCGTCGTCGCTGGCTCCACATTTAAGCAGCTGATGACTCCACAGCCAAGCAGCGCTGGCCCCAGCCCGTTGCAGGGCAGCAGCTTCTTGCATTTTTTAATGTATTTTTAAATAAGGAATTTAATAAGCACCTTGGCGGACGTCGTCGTCGTCGTCGTCGTACAGCAACTCGTATGCTCGATCGACTTGCAACACGGCGACGGCAACGGCAACGGCAACGACGACAACGCAAAGTGGCCCAGACACATGGCCCAAAAAAAAAAAACCTTCTATATATAAAAGATGAAGAAAGAAAAGACTGCAGGGCGAGAAGCAATTTTTGGGTTATAGTCCAGTTCAAAACAGTGGGTAAAATATGCCAAAATTTAAGATTTTCAAAATAGAAATTCAATTAAAATATTTTGTCAATGCAAATTAGTGCGCCATATTAATATAAACAAATTAGCATATATATTTTATTTATTTCGGTAAACTATATATAGCTGTTAATTATTTAGTTGTACTAATATATATGAATATTTATACTGTCAGCGTTCTTTATAATAAATTAATAAAAAGCCATTAGTATTTGTTTATGTGTTGTTTATTATATTAGTAACAATTTTAAACAAAATTCTCGCGCCATTTTATACCAATGTGACTGGCAGTTGCAAAATCATGTTTTAAGGTGTTTTTGATACCTAATAAAAACAACAACAACTCACACACACACGCATACAAAATGCAACGCAAAACGCGCCATGCTAAAGGGTCAAGTGTAGATGAGGGTAGAGGCAGCGGCAAAAAAGCAGCGGCGACGGGGGTAGGCTAAGGGCCAAGCGAGCGCCGCAGTGCCCAACACACATACACACACACACACGCACACATATGTATATTATATTTTTTGGGGCCCCAGTCATACGTCATAGCGAACGATGCGAAGCGCTCGGCTCGGCGTGTTTATTATAAAACAACAAATCATTCATTATAACCACTTGTATGTACAGATGGGCATACAAACATATATAAACATACACACATACATATATATATATATATATATACATAGCCAACGTATATGAGAAAGTGGCGTAAACATGAAAAAGAAAAAGAAACACAAGCTTTAAGTTTTGAATATTGCCCACCTCTAAGCTAAGGCTGTGTGTGTGTGTGTTTCCTATAATATGCTGATTTGCGTATTATTTTGATTTTAATATTGATTTATTTATTATTAATAATTCATTCGTGGTGGGCTCATGCCGAGATACAAGCTGATTGCGATCAGATCTGAGATCTCCAGCAAAGTGCAAGCTGGCAATACTTGAACTCGAGTCTCTACTCCATTAATGGATCAATTCAGCTCTGAGCTCTCGTTCTAACTAGACGTGCTGTGTGTCGGCTAGGAAACCCATATTATAATGAGCTTCAATTAAGATAAAAATCTTGAAAACTAAAGAAACAAAGATTTATGGGCTCACAATTAGCTGAGATCGGCACTAAAACAAAAGACTAAACGTCTGCGACTCAATACCAAACTAACTAACTAAACATAGACTAAGCATACCAAAGGTTACAAAAGAAATTTGTCTATCAACAGTAGCCTAGCCAAATAATAAATATATCGATTTATTGTTTCATATATATTAATTTATTTTCATGCTTGTCTAGTCAACATTGCTGTGATTTATAACAGCGAGCATGCAAAACTGGGTAACTGTTATACCAGTTTAAATTATAACGCTGGCAAATTGAATTATTGGCAAAGCTCAAGCCATTGAACTTGTTTTTATTTGGGGAACTTTAAGATGCGCAATTGGCAACTGGCGACTGCAACATTAATGTCAATTTAATGTTTCCTTAATGACTTGCAACTTGTTGTTGTTGCTGCTGCTGCTGCCGCTTATCAGTTGCCAGTTGTGCTGGTCAAACTTGTCGACTCGAGTGGAAAGTGTTTATGCTAAATAGCTAACGAGTTTTCTTTGCTATGAAAGTGAAGCGGCGGTAGCTTTAACTCTTTAGTTTGTAGCGATTACAAGCAGCAGCAGCTTTGGTGCCACTGTGCGTGGCCACACTGTGCGGCATGGCGTCTATTTATTTGGGTCGGGCCATTAAGATTTATATCAAACGATGAACGCTCAACGCTTTAGCTGCAGCCAAAGTGCAAACAAATTGTTCGCTCTCCCTTTTTATTAAGCATAAAATATAATTCTAATGCAAGCGGTGTGGCAACTGCTAGCAGCCAGTGTCTACCAACTAAATATTTAATTTATTTTTTTTTTTTTTTGCTAAAATGTTCATAATTTTTACAGCTGCGTTTGTCAAATTGCGCGTTTTATTTTCTTTTTAATTTAATATTTTTCTTTGTTGTTTTTCTTGCTGCTGCGGTTGTCTGCTGTCTGCATCTGTAGCTAGTGGGTGGGGTGGGGTTGGGGTTGGTGTCTGCTTTTGGGTCGCTTGCTGTCTCGCTCGCACGCGCTGCGTGCTGCGTACAGTTCAGAAAATTACGTTTACTCAGGCGCCAGGCGCGCATATTTAAATACACACGTGTTTTATCGCTGCCATTAAATCATATTTTTATACTTTACCTTTTTTGCTGCAACAACACCCCACACCCCACTCCCCACACCCACCCCCAGCCCCACACTCTGCAGCCAGCCAACAACTTACCGGTCGCCACTTGGTCGCGTTGGCATTTTGATTGTTTACATTTTGCACTTTCACAGCATAAACAAACAAACGGCGCTAAATATTGTTGAATACAAAAAAAAGTTAAGAAATACGAGACGTAGACATAGACGCACTTCAAGCTGATGCAGCAACACTTGGCGCATGAGTCAAAATATATAAAAATATGAGGCAGGGTAACTCAAAGGGGTGTGGGTGGGTTTAGCTTATGGCGTAGCTCAAGTGCCAGACGCAATGTCAAGTGGCAAACACAACAAGCAACAGCAAAGAGATTTGCTTGCAGTTCAAAAGGCAACTAACTTACGGCGGCTACTGTGCAATTTACAACAACAAAAACAATGTAGAGTGTGGCAGCAACAACAACAACTCGTAGCTTAGTTTCAATTTACTCAAATGCGCACCACGTGCGGCTGCTTAAGCTTAATAAAAATAAAGGCCGTGCTGCATGCTGCACAGACGCTTGCAACCTTAACAATTTTTTAACATTTTTTAAACGTTTCTCTTCTCTCTCTCTCTCTCTCTGCACTTTGCAGGTAAGATAAGATCTGATTTAACACAATACGGCGGCATATCAACAGACATGGGTAAGAAAATTTCCACATTTTTTATTTCTATTTTTTTTTAAGTCTTTAGTTAATGCAAAAAAGCAACCAGAAATTAGCGTAAACTCGCATGTATACTAAACATATATAAGTTGGTGTTGGGTGCACAAACTAAGCTTAGCTGCCCCCACACGCTGTGGCAAGTTGCAACGTGTGCATTTGATTGATTAGATGAGTGCATACAAACTGGCACCTGATTAGACGCACTGCAGCTGCAATCACGCAACGTCATCGCAATTAATATTAACATTAAGCAGAGCCGCAGACGTAGTTGCCCCCCCACACTTGCCCCTCAACGAGGCGGCGGCTGCGCTATCTGACTGAACGTGGAGCTGCCACTGGAGGCGTTTAATTTGCAGCCTGTTACTTGGGACCTTAACGTACGCCGAGGTTATCAATCAGCGCCGTCGTCCTCCACACAGCTACTTCTTAAAATCCAATTACACGCACAGACTGCGCGCCTGCAACTGCAACTGGCAACAGACTGCGTCACGTTGCTTGCAGCAACTCAAATTACATGAATCTGCAGCAGCAGCAGGCACTGGAACAGGCACAGGCACTGGCACTGGCGCTGCTCTAGCTTATTATTTACTATATTCAATTGATTATCTTGTGCAAATCGGTAGCTAAATATTGGTACAGTGGGTAGCTCGTGGGCTATATCAAGGTGGGCAGCACTTTTGGCACTTGAGCAATTAAGATAAGCTGAGCGAGGCGACAGCTCAAAGTGCTGCCAGCTTAACTTATTTAGTTAGTTGTTTAGCTTAACAATTAGTTAACTTGACTATTAATTTCATTGATTAATGGCAGCTTTTGTTTAAATCAAGTCAGCAGTAATTGCAGCACTAATCACAGCAGCTAAATCTCATAATTTGCCTGTCAATTTTCAATCAACAGCGCACACGCTGCTTGCCGCATGCGGCATGTGTCTGCAGCACTTTTTTTTCTGCGCTCTGCTGGGCGTTGCATTTCGCTACTGACATTGAACATGACATTTTCCCCCAAAGAGATAATTAAATTGCTGGCTTAATAGAATTAAATGCCGTGTTTGCATTTCAAAATTCAAAACGTGCCAAACGCCGCCAATGGGCCTCAGCTGCAGTCCACACCCTACACTGCAAAAAAAGCAGCAGAAGAGTGCAGCAGCAATAGTGCGAGCGAGATGCAGCGAAATGTCATTTTGGACAAGTTTTGATAATTGCAGGCGCGCTATAATGTTGAGCCGGATTTTGGGGGCAGCCAGCTACGGCTACTGCTACTGTATGCGGCACGTACATAGTGCCACACACGCAGTGCATGCAACTGTGTGTGCGTGTGTGCTGCATGTTGCATGTTGCAGTTAATAATTATTGAAATGTGCGGCCAGCCAGGAATTGTGCTCGTGCTCCTTGCTGCTTCCTGCAAAGCTTCCGTCAGCAGCAGCAGCAGCAGCAGCAGCGTCGAGTCAGCAAATGTTGCATGCATCGTTACCTTTTAAGCGACTCTGCCACTGTGGCTGTTGCTGTTGCTGTTGCAACAATGCTTGCATTTTCCCACCTTTTTCACATAACTTTTCAGTTTGTTGTTATCGTATTTTTGTTTTTGTTTTTGTTCGTTCGTCTTCGTTGCCAGTGGCTGGGTAAACAAGTCGGCGACCACTTGGCCACCAACTCGTTAACCAACTGCTACCCCAGCCTGCTCCCCACCCCTCCCCTAGAAACTAAGCACATGTTTGTGCTGTCGATGTTGAACTTGTTACCACTTTGAACGCGGTCCGGCCTCCGTTCGCAACTGGCCGCCTGTAATAAATTCATATTCAAATTGTTAATTGAATATTATTTGTTAAATTTGCAAGCATTAAATGTAAATGTCTACCCCGAACTCAAAGCGCGTGGGCGTAACCAGAGTGCAAACTGTTTTTTTGCTTTTGCATAATTCGCGCTGTTTGGTTAATTGAATTTATGGCGGGCTAAGCGGAAGTAATGCGTCTTTGATAGGAAGTCAATGCTGTGTAGTCGGTCAGTGGGCCAATGAACTGCAATAAAATCTACATAAAAATTCGCACCCCGTGGGAGCTGTTGGCATAAAAAATGACAAATGTTTTACGTAGAATAAAAAAAGGGGGGCGTACTCATGGATTGTAATTGTAACTGCTGCTGCTGCTGCTGTTATCCTGACTGTTGTCCTTGTCATGCGCTCACTGTAATTTCCATAATTCATATTCATAGACAGACAAACAACAAAAAGCAAACACAGCACCTGCAATACGGACAAATGTCCGTACGTCCGTCGGTACGTACAGACCCCAAAAAAAAAGCAGCGCCAAAAAAAGAAACTGCAAAGTGTAAATGCGAGCAAAGTGCAAAAATTTCACATATGCTTTTGGCCAAAGCGACAGTCAAAAGGTGCGCACATAAAACGTTTCAGCATTAGAAAGAGCGCGCAGATAGAGAGAGAGACAGAGACAAGCTTATGCATAAATTATGCGCTTTAACTTGCACAAAGTCTGTGCAGCATTCAAATGTTTGCTGATTGAAGCTGCAAATCAACTCGAGTTAACTATGGCCAAAGTATCTAACGGATGCACACACACGCACACACTTTGAAATTATTAACTGGGGAGCATTTTGTAGTTCGGCAAGTGGTAAGTGTTGTCCTGTTGCCTGATGCTGCCACAAACACTTCATAAAATGCCACACGGCACTTTCATTTTTCTCTCTCGCTCTCGCTCTGTCGCTCCTTCTCGCTCTCTTTGGTAGTGAGCTGACCAAGTGGGCGCGCTTGTGGGGGCGGCATGTGTCGCTTGTGGGTTTCAATTAATGAATTAGTAATTTTAGCTTCATTGCTGTAATGAACACTTGGACCACTTGGCTCAGGGCTGTTGAATTTGCTGCTAATTAGATGATGAAACAGGTGCTAAAATAAATGAGCTCTAAGATTGATATGCTAACCTAAGCTATAAATATGAATTATTTATGCTCTCAGCCTTGAAGCTCAACGACGCTGTAGCTCATAAAATGTTAAGCTTCCGCTTAAGTTATGCTGAGGTTATGTGAAAAAAGTGCCATTAACTTGGTCAACAGCCAAGCGCTAGACCAACTTTAAATCAACATTTGTTTAATGTTTGGCCTAATGACAGCTTAGCTGCTATCTGTGGGGGATATGGCGTACATTAGTTAGCCGATTAAATCAATAGAAAAACACACACTTCACTTGCTTATTACGTTACTGATTTTTGTTAGGATTAGCAGCCATGCACTTCAATTAGTCAATTCATGCAGTAAATTCAGTAAACGCTCAAAAGCCATCAAAATATTTGTGAAACACACACACGCGATTTGCCGGCGGTAAAGCAGACGCTTGGGACTTGGACGTTAGAGTTGGCGCAACGTTCGACGTACGGCGTTGAAATGAATATACATGCCACAAAAGGTTGCACACACGTTTCGGTTTCTTGTGAATTTGCTTTGAAAGCTGCTGAGCTGCCAAAGCTGCTCACACACACACACACTGAGATACAAAAGGAGTTGAGCTAGTGCAGTTTGATTTATGAGTTCAAACTTTAGCGGCTCAGCGGCAACGGAAGTGCGTGTATTTTTCGGCGTATCTTGCAGATACTTGCGACTTACACTAGGTCAACCCTTGCTCTATATAAATGACTTTTGTGCATGTTGTGCTCTGACAAGCGTCGGCTTGGACTTTGCCCATAAATTTACAGCTCAAATCCAAATCTAAATAGTTTTCAAATTGTCTTCGATCTCGCTCTCACACTCACTTTCGCTCTCGCTCTCTAACTTGCGTGTTTATGATTAATAATAACCAAAACCTGCTTTTGGCGGCCATCATTGGCGATCAGCTGTTCGAGCTGCACACACACGTCATGTCACCGCCATGACCGTCAGCCAAATGCTGAACTCATCAGTCAAAAGCGCAGTTACCAACTTGGTTTGCTTACCTGTTACCTGAGCCCATTTTGAATTAGTTCCCATTTGCTACACCAGACCAAAATAGTCAGAGTCAGAGCCAGAGCAAGCGCAACTCAGCGCACAGGTATGCGCAGCTTCGCTCTCTCATGCGCTCTCTCTCTCATTCGCTCGCGCTCTCTCTCAGGTGATTGATCATCTTTTCGCTGAACCGTAGCCCAGCATAGCCGGTTTTAGTTTTAATTTATGTGCGCTCAGCTCAACTCGGCGCAGTTTGTGGCTCTGAATGAATCTCACCTTTTTCGTATTGGAATAATTGTTACCTGGCCTGGGGCTAGTTGGACTCAGTTTGATCGTATACGATCAACTGAGTTCGAGCGCTTAGAGTTGCGTTTGATGTTAGCAGCAAACAGAAGATTTCAATTAGAATTCAGCTAAATTAACTGTTATACAAATGAGATTATGAGTTATGGTTAAAGCCAGTTGGCATATAAGCATATATAGCAGGCAGCTTTTGGCTGCGAACTAAATAAAACATACGAACGAGAGTGACACAGAAATGTCTAGAGACGAAATTTAAAGATTGAATTAATTAAAGTTGAGAATCAATTCGAAGCTTTTAACTAAAAACGTCAATTTCAATTCAGTGTTTGCCTTATCGTAATAAAACCGACTTATGAAATCTCTAGAGACGAAATCGTAACTATCGGAAATTTTAATTAAAGAGCAGAATCAATTCGAAGCTGATGTTGGGTTAGTCTTTTACTCACTTTCAATTCCTAATGTTTACCTAAACCCTAAAATTACATAAGCAATTCTAAATAAAAGCGACTTATGAAATCTCTAGAGACGAAATCGAAAATATATAGCAAATTTATTGTTTGGTCTAATTAAAGAGCAAAATCAATTCGAAGCTGATATTGGTTTAGTTTACTATCTCACTTTCAATTCCTAACGTAACCCTAAAATTACATAAGCAACTCTTCGCTTTGCACACTCGATTGTTTCAATAAACCAAATTCACTCTCATTCGGTTTACAAATCCACACAACACATTCCAATGCGTTTTAGCAGTTCAACTGAATCGAATCGAACATGGTTAGCAATCTCAATTGATGATCTATTAACGAGCGACCATAAAAATTATGCAACTTTCCATGGCAACGAGAAAATGGTGCCCACATGAAAATAGGGGATAAACAAAAGGCAGCAGCAACTACAACTAGTACAACAACAACAACTACAACAGCTGACAGGCAATGCCATTTCCTTTGTCACCAGCGAGCCACAGAGGCAATAAATCTTGAGCATATTAACATGGACGTGCGATGAAAGTGCCAGCCAAATATGTCATTGTCAGTGCTGTTGTTGCTGTGTAGCCAGCAGCAGCAGCAGCAACAGCAGCAACAGCTTGGGTTTTCTTGTTGTTGTTGTTGCTATTGGGTTTGGGAACGGGGCTAGAACGCCTCTGCGGCTAGCAAATGCGAGTGTATTGACACCTGAGACCTGAGACTGAAATCAAAACAGTGCAACATACTGTGGCGCCAACTTCAAATGGAGTGAAAGAAAAAGAAAGTCTCCGAGGTGGCCATTGGCACAGGTAACGAGTGAAGTTAGAATTCTACTACAACTGACTTTCCAATGAAATCGGTTAGACATAAATCACTTATTCGATGGCTGACTAACTATACGTGTGTGCATGGGTGCGTATGTGTGTGTGAGTGTGTTGCTGATAACTGAGTGTGGCAAACATTTCGGACTGTTGCTGCTGCTGCTGCTGCTTATCGTGCATTTGAATTGGTAGACAACACATTTTTATTTATACAAAAATTCTCTCTACGTCACACACAACATGACAACATTTTGGGCGTGAACACACACACACACACAGCAACACACGCACGCCAGCAACATGGCTCAAAAGGCATGAGCAGCAGCAGCAGCAGCAGCAGCATCGTCGTCGTCCATGCTGACAGCGCACATAAATCTCTGTAACATGACACTTTTGGCAATGGAAATAAAATATGGCATACGACGCAGCAAAATGTCGCACCAAAAACTGCAGCAGCAGCAGCAGCAGCAACTACAAACAGCAGCAGCAGCAACAACAATAATAATAAAATAGTAAGCAGCAAGCATAAAAATATTTTGGGCAGTTGTGCCCACTGTGCGACATTTGAGAAGCGACTCAAGCTAATTACAAATGAAATTAAGCGCGCACTAATGAGACGAGTCTAAGACTTAGTCAAGCCTAACTAAAGTTAAAGTAACTTTGGCGTTTGCTAATTTCAAGCTGCAATTTTTTTATTTATATATTTTAATAGTTATGCTAAAAAGTAAGCTAGTGTCATTGCCAACTTAGCTGCTGGCAGCGCTGTCACTTGCCGCTGTCATTTTCGTTTCGTTTTCATGTGTCACTTGGCGCGCCTGCGCAACAGCAACAGCAACAACAGCAGCAGCAACAGCAACAAGCAGCAACAACTGCAGCCTTAACTCCTGCGCCGTTTCTTCTTGTAATAAAGCAAAACGGCTGCGCATGCGCGCAAGTCACTCAGCAACAGCAACAGAGCCACAGCAACAACCAAAGCAACAACAGCAACAACAATAAGCTAAAGCTAAAGCCGCTGCTGCTGCTGCTGCTGCTGCCTCTGTCAGATTTTGTGAGTGTCACTTGGCTGCTTTGTTGCGCGGACTCGGAGTCGCAGTCAGAGCTCAGGCTTGGGTGTTATCTTGTCCGCGTGTCTTGACCGTCTTCAGTTTCTGGCTGGCGGCCCGTAGCAGCTCTGGCTGCATTCCTTGGGCCACAACACGCAAAATCTGCGCGCCTGCGTATAAAACTGTTAACTAACTCAATTTTGTAGCTGTCAGTTGGTTCCTGCTCAGTCCCCCAGCCAAGCTCTATGTGCTGACTTGGCTGTGGTTTCAGAGAGTTCAGCATGGGTTAATGAGTTGTTGCTGTTGTTGTTACTGTTGCTGTTGCTGTTGCCGCTTACACATGTCACAACAAATTGCTAACCGTTGTGCGTGCCGTGCTCATCAGAAATCGCATTGACCTTCGCATTGAAAGCATTTAAAATATTTTAAGAAAATATGCGTATAAATTTTAGCTGCTAATTGTGCTAAATGTGCCATTGTAGACGCTGCTTGTCACACAAATGTCACTTGGACTTGGCCAAACTCAAACTGAGCGCACGCATTGCAATTTTAAAGGCGTGGGCGTGGCAACTCCCCACCTGAGCAGTATGCCTGGCACGTTTTGGTTAACTAAAGAGCTGCAACATGTTGCAGTAGGCGCCGTGTGGCAACTGAAACTAGGCAAAAGGAAGTTGCATTGATATATCGAGTTGACAATTCAATCATTTTAATGCGCTGGCCCACATAAGGCGCAAGGCAATGGGACGTGCCAACCTGCACCACGTTGCATGCACTTTTATTGTTGTTGCTTTTTTTTGGTGACTTGGCTTTTATTTATTTATATTTTATGCTGTTTGTTGCTTTTGTTTGTCTCACTTGGCAGTTGGCTGGGTGCAGCATTAGCAACAACATGGGGAAGCGCAACTAACCACGCGGTAATTCGCATACATACAAATGCATATACATGTATGTGTGTGTGTCGCTGTGTCTGTGTGTGTGAAGTACAAACAAAACTTGTGGCAATAAATTTCAAACGGATCACATAAATCACATTCAAGTGAAGCTTAACACACGCGCCCAACTAGAAGAGACACAAACACAAGCATACAATAAATATACACGCACATACACAAGTGTATGTGTGATTGTGTGTGTGTGTTAAGCATATAAAAAATATATATGTACTTGGAGTTGGGTTTAGCTTCAAGACTTGTGCGCAAGTTCAAGTTGAATTTATGCAATTAAAGCAAATTAAATAAAATTAGAGCTGCTGACTAAGTTAACACAATTGTGACTAAATTTAATACAATTATAAATTGCTGTTAGACATATAATATAGCAAATTATATAAAACTAGAGCTGCTGAAACAAAGAATAAGTTGATACGCTTATAGTCAAATTAAATATAAAATTAATTATAGCAAATCAAATAAAGTAGCAATTGCTAGTATAATAACTTAAGCTGCTTTACACTTATTCAGAACAGACTTTAATTATATAGTAGCTATAACTAAAGCACATTTAATTGCTAGTACGCATACTAAACTTACGGTTGACTTTGCTTAGACTTAGGGCCAAGTAAAAGTTTTACGCGCACTGCTTGCCAAATTAACTAAACGGTTAAAGCAACAACTGCAAATTGGCAACAAATTCACAGATCATAAAGTTGCTGCTGCAACAAGCCAACAACAATAGCAACAGCAACAGCAACAGCAACGAGCAGCAGGAAATGGGAGCATGGCCAGCCCCAGCATCATTTCATTTGAAGAACTTTGGCATTTGAACTTGACATTTAGCACACGGTTCGGGTACTTCTTTGAAAACAATTGCAGGCCACACACACACACACACACACATACAAGCATACAAAGTTGCATTGCAGTTTTGGCATTCCTCGAGTCTGCAATGGAATGCGGAGCACAACAGCGCAAGGGATTCCAAACTAGAATGAAACAGTTGCTAAGCTGAGCGAGTGAGAGGGCGAAACGTCTGCAACCCTCTGGGCAACAATTGCTGAGGGTGAGTGCAACACACACACACACACACACACACACACGCAGAGAGAGCAGCACAGACTGCCGGCCATTGCAGCACCTGTCAGCCATGCCACAATTTGTTTGTTTGTGTGTGTTCGTGTGTGTGTTTGCGCTCCGGATTTTGCACCATTAACAATATGGCTCGCTGGCTGCCTCGCGTAGCCTTATTGAGGAAATGAGGCACAAATGTCATGTTGCAACCACCGCATGCCACAAAAGCGCGGCGCATGGCATGGGGCGCCATTGATTTGCTTATAAATTAACCCATTGACAAATGAAAATATTGTCTGTTAATTGATCAATGTGTATGCATAGAGAGCGTTGCATTGTGCGCTTGTTGTTGTCCAATTATAGAGGGCGCTAGTGTGCGTCTGTGTGTGTGTGTGTGTGTGTGTGTGCTAAAATTTAATTAGATGCGCTATTTGTGTTTGTATGCGCCAAATGCGCTTTGGCCAAGGCTACAAATGGGGAGTATGAGCATAAAATTTTGAGGGTGTGGCCCCAGCTAAGCGTTCTAACTGCATTGCGTGTGAAGCTCACATACACACACACACACAAGCACACACACACACGCGCGTATTTTATGTCGTACGTGCAAATTTATTGTTATTGAAATACAATTGCAAAATTAACTGTCAAAGTGTGCGAAGGTTCAAGCGCCATATGTTGCACACACACTCACACGCATATATATGTATGTGTGCACATGTGTGCTTAATTAGTTAAACTGGCGCATTATTTCATAAGCATTACTCTTAACCCTTGCAGTGCTGCTGAAAGCCAAAAATTGCAGCCCCCAAGAATTGACCAAAGTGCTACCCCCAACTTTGCTTTTTGTCGTTTATTTACACCGCTAAACGAGCTTTGCATATTTACTGCACTAGCAACAGACATTTTACGATGTATTGAGAATTATTTGCAATATATTTTGGCCATAGTCGAGGCCAAAGTGCGGCGCGCGGGGGGGTCATGCAGCAGTAGCAACAAGGACGACAAATGTTCCAAGCAGCAGCAGCAACAGCAACTGCAAATGCAGGCAGCAAGCTTCTAATTCCGGCACTGAAACCATAAGTCTTTGTCGCATTGTACACACACAGATACACACACACACACACACACATACATATATGTGCGCTTGTATTGATGAGCATAGCCCAGTTGGGCTATGTGCAGTTGATTTAGCTGCTGTTGCTAGTAAGGCGAAAATTCAGGCAACTAACTTAACTTAACTAGCAACCAGTGTTGCCATATTAACTTATTATAAGCTAGATCTAGCTTTTTTGAAAGTGAAATAGAATTTGTATATAGCTTATAAACTTATTTAAATTTTGATCTTCATAATTGAAGGAAATTTATAGGCACTCCCCTTTTTTTTTCTCATGAATTTAGATTTCACAATTCTGCGACTTTTTTTCGGTTTTTCACATGAGTTTTGACGCAGCTTTAGAATCTAGCTTATTCAAGCTTATTTTTTCGTCAATCTAGCTCTCAAAATCTGACAACAGTGCTAGCAATAGCAACAGCTGGCGACTAAGTTTTCTAGTTTTATGCAGCTGCATTAATTTAAGTTCGATACAGCGCATAAAATTTATTTTACAGCAAAGATTTTGCTTAATTTACGTAAATTTGATACAATTGCGACGAGTGTGGGCAATGCCGCTGCAGTCTGTAAATTTGTGCGAAAATTGAGCCAAAGTTCAACAACAACAACAACAACAACAAAGAGTGCAAAAAGTTATTGTGCAGTTTATTGCTTTGGCCTGGGCCATTGGCTGAACTAAATTTGAATTCAGCTCAAATTGAAAGTTAGCAAAAGGCACCACCCAAACCAACACACACACACACATACAGACACACAATGACTTGCTAATATTTATGCGTTTTCGAATGCAGCTCAGCTTTAATTTAAATGGATTTCGCTTTGGACAGACATATGGCAGCATTCGCCCATTGAGAGTGGCAGAGAGTGCAGAGTCCTCAGGCCGTGACTCTCAACATTCGATGCTTGCTTTGGTTGGTCCTCGCTGTACCGAGGATTGATTGGGCTTGTTGATATTTTGTCAAATAACGCAAATAAATACACAATTACACACTCAAGTGAGCTCGAGGGAGGTCCTGCTGCTGCCTTTTCGTATCTGTGTTGGGGTTAAACGAGCTGCTGATCCCTGATCCCTTTGGCTGCCCAAGCGCTGCGCTACGCATGCTGCTTTAAAGGATTTTCATTTGTTTTTATCGAAAAAGGGCCAACGCCATGCACAGTGTGACCAAATCAACACTTTAATATAATTAAAATATATTTTATATTTAATGTTATACTTATTATTTAATGCAGCAGCTTGCTTTGCTATTTAGCGCTGTGTTTAAGCCATTTTGCACCACTGTGCCTGCACATTTGACTTTGTCATTGTTTTTTCTGTTGCTGTTGCTGCCACACGCCAGTAAATTCCAATGTAAAATGTTGCATTTATCTTGTAAAAATAATAAATCCAGCAGCCAGGACTTAACTCTCACGCTTGGCAGCACCAGCCCCAGCCCTAGAGAAAGAGAGAGCGAGAGACTGTTAAAGGATATACAGAGCTATGGCTTTGTTAGCTAATGGCTTCCATTGAGGCAACAGTTACGTACATTTAGCTAATTTTATGAACAGTCAAAGAGGCAAACAAATTTTACAAGCATTTACCAAAGGGTTTCTACTGACTGCAGCTGCTAAAAAAATAAAAAAAAAAAAAACAAACATTGGCCATTAATTTAATTTATTTATTGGCTGCTGTTTCATTGGCGCAAAGTCCCGCATGCTTTGCGATAAATTTAGTCAAATGTGTAAATTGTGTGTGCACACACAGATACACACACACACACACACACACACGCAGACAGACACATCGTATGTCAAAGTGGGATTTACATTATAAAATACGCGCAACGCGACACAAATATGGAAATTGCAGTTACAACAAAATAAAAACACAAAAGCGCGTTTGCATTTTATATATTTTATTTTTTTTTTTAAAGTAACTTGTGTGACAAATAGTGTGAGTTATGGTTTTGGCGCAGTGCAGCAGCCTCGCGACCCTTTCGACTGATTTATTTAGCGCCAGTAAAAAATCGCCAGTCATGTTGCCAAATTGCAATAGCTAAAAGTTCATATTATAAACATTTTGATGTTTGATCGCCATAGAAATAAATTATTATATTAAGCTGCTAAATTACACCAAACTCAAGTCATGGCTGCTGCTCCATTCATCATTTGGTGGCGCCATTTTGCGTGTGCCGCAAGTTGCATTTAGCTTTTATTTATGCAAATTTCGCATGGCTACAACTTTTTCGGCAAGTGCGTCGTAGTCGTTTTCGATTATTTAAAACTTTAGACGCAATTTAGTAGCTCTCCCAAGTACTTTTAATGCCGCGCACCTGACGCGCGCCTCAATGTCTTACTGGCAAAGGTAGCGCCAGTTAAGCTGGAGCTGGATTAGAGTGGGACTGGGGACTGGGGACTGGCAAACTGGGTGTGCATAATTTTGTGCGCTGCTGTTAAGACAAATAAATTGTAGACGGGCTAAAGTTATTAGATTAGCATTAGGGACGAGCCAGCGACTGACGGCAGCAGCACGTGGCTAAGCTCAAAATTATGATTTAGCCCAAGCATCACTTTAAGTGCCCCCCACCCCACCCAAAAATAACAACAACAACTTGAACAGTTTATGCAACATTTATGAAAAACTTGCGGCGCTTTTTATAGTGTGTGCCACAGCTGCTGACAGCGCTGACAGGCAACATGTGTCTAATTGGTTGTGAAGGTGTTGAAGAAAACTTTTCTATTTTTATGATTTGTTTAAATTTCAAACGTGGAAATTTTCTAACATTTTTCAAATACACACACACACACACACACACAACACAACTATAAATTTGCTACATTTTATTGCTCATATATGCATTATAAATTAATCATTTATTTACAGCGCTTTATTTAATTTAATTTACATTCGTTTGCAAATATTTTGCTGCCTCAAAGTTTTTACTATTGTTCAAATAAAATTAAAAAAAAAATTGGTTTTTAGCATAAATAATTTATTTTATTTGTATTTTTAACATTTGCAGTACAACATTAAAGCAAAAGTAATGCCCAGCAATTTTTTATTGAATTTTATTTATAGCATTTGAACTACAAATTTGAAGCATATTTATATTTATTTAATATACAGAGCTCTGAGGCAAAATAATGGTAAACTAGTGTTATTTATTTAAAAAAAAAATTATTAAATTATTAAATTATTTTAAAATAATTGTATGCTATTGCTTTCATATTTTATAATAATAATAATTTTTATATATTTTATTTATATTTGTTTATTATTATTACATAAACGTTTGCTATTTAATTACTTAAACATGCATTTATTATTTTGCAGCGCTTTCTATTATTACGAATATTGTTTTTAAAAATTATTTACATTATTTATGATTTAGTTTTTTTTGGTTGCTTTTTTACATACTAACTAGCTAGACGACAGGCATTGTTTTGAATATAAAACCGCATACTAACTAAATAAAAACTTTCTCTTTTCGCATTTTTAGGTAAGAGATACTCCGAATCTCTTGCGGGATCACTTCTACCAGACTGGCTAGGTAAGTGCAAACATTTCTTTTATGTCATTTTTTATACGCTTATAGTTTATATATATGATTTTTGTGTTTGATTTTTTCGATATAGATAAATTTATTATTTAGCAAATTCACTTTTAAGTTGCAATCCACAAACCAAAAGGCAAGCTCGAAATAATTGAATTTTTGTTTGAGAGCGGCCTTGAAAAATCCAAACCCGAAAATTGAAAAACTATTTGGCTGCATACGAAAATCTTGTATATTCCCAATCCAATGCGATCCACAATTCTTGAACCCAAAACTAGCAACAAAATTTAACGCTTTTTGAATATATTTTTGGTTTTTGATTTTGAATTTTGTGTTCTGTCAACTCTTGTACGTTGTTGTTGTTGTTTGCTGTTGCGCCTATATTGCATCCTCTTCAGTTTATCAGTCGAAACAAGGAGAACCCCACAGCAGTTGTCACCAGAGGTAAAGCAGAATTTCTTAAATACCAATAAATTGTAAATGTTGTGTGCATTGCCAATGAATTTTCAAATCTACTCGACAATATAAATAAATAATTGTGTATATATGCATACTATTTGTACATACTGTATATACAAAACAAATCAAAGTTTAGCATGTGCATGCGAACGAACGAGCGAGTGAGAGAGAGAGAGAGAGAAAGGTTTTGTCATGTGAATTTAAGCATATAATATGTGAAATTATCAGCTCATAAAACTTGCCAAATAATTGGCAATTATTCAGTTTGTCAACTGGCACACACACACACACACACAGACATAAACTCAGACACACACACACAGGCAGTGAAAATTTACAGCCGATTGCTCAAAGCTTTGGGCTTTGGCTTTGGCTTTTCCTTAGTGCTGCACAATTAAAACTGCAACTGCAACTGGTTGAGTTTTCTCGACTGTGTTGTTGGCACTTTGGAAAAGTATCATTTGGCACGCAAAGAAAACGTGTGAGAAAATTGGAGAGTTGGGCCACACAATTTACAAAGCGTATCATTTTGTTAGCAATTTTTCAGCATGCTGCACTTTATAGAAATCGCTTTGAGGCACGCAGCCAGCCAGCCACCCACTCCACCCACACACACACACGCACACACACATAAATTGCATGTAACTAGCACTCATTTGAATTGTAAGGCAATTAAACTCACAATTGAGAGATAACAAGCGAGCGTCAAGTACTTTGAAGCTGTAGCGCCACCAGCCCAGGCCCAGGCACAAATTAAATAGTTAATTGCGCTGTTTATTTGCTGTTTTTAGTTGTGTTAACTAGACACTCGAATAGACAAAAGTACAGTTGTACCTTGAAATACGCAAACCTTTGCAGTTTTTGTCTACTCTTGTTTATTGGCATTTTATACAGGCGCATAAATTACGAAACACACACACACACACACAGCAAAATAGATAAACAAACTTTGCCTCACTAAATGCCACTTGCCAATCGTAATCAATTCTCATGTGTGTCTGTCTGTAGCTGTGTGTGTGTCTATAAAAAAAAGGACTTCAGTAGACTGTCGCAGACATTTGCCAAGCTCTGGCAAACATTTCCGCATCCTCCCCCAAGGCGCTGCCAAGCGAAACGCATAAATATTTATCTAAATTGTTGAAATCTTCAAATGCAGCAAGCCAAAATCCATTAGAAAATTAATAAAGAACAGAGCTATAGTTGAGTTGCGGTTACCAAAATTTTGAGTAGACGCTAATCAAATCAAATTTGATTAAATTTCGAATTGTGGATTGGGTTGGGGATTTGAATGAGTTTATCTATATATATATATCACATATCATATGCATGCCGCACTTTACTTTTATTATATTAATCCATAAGCTATAAATGTTTGTAATATTTACATAACCAAAATCTTTATAAACAGCACACGTGATTGAATTTTTATGATTATTTGTATAATTGTTTGGCTTTTGTGCCGGCGGCGGGTCTCTTGGCCATATGTTCGCACACACTTGTGACTGGAAACTTGTTTTCATTATTATAACAACTCATGAGTGTGTGTTGGGGGCTGTGGTGGGGGGTCTATTTATAATGAAATGCGGCAAATGTCTTGTATCGACGGCGGCACGCAATTCACAATAAGAGCATAATAATGTGCAATAAACTATCTTAATTTGTTGAATTGTTGATAAACTTTGGCGCCACTTTGCGGCGAACAGAAAAACGAACAAAAAAAAAACATGAAACGAAACAATTGGTGCCAGTGTTTGGGGCCAAAAGTTGGCCAATGTTGTTATCTTTTTAGTTTTTGTATATTTATTTTAACAAATAATTTGCTTTAATGCACTTGAGCATTCCAATTTGTATTTGTAGCGCTCTGAGTAGTTACGAAATTATCAGCGCGCTTGACATTTGACATTTGCAGGTAGCGCACAGCAAAGTCAAGTAATTGACATTGCATGTGTGTGTGTGTGTATCTGTGTGCTTGCTATCTGCATAGTATATGACGCTACAAATGCATTTAATTGCCCCCAGCGCGTAGCTTGGCAAATTAGTTAATTGGCAAACTATTTAGTATAGTTTAAGCTGCTGCTTGACTTGCTGCTTAATATTTTAAATATTAAACACATATATTAAACTTTATCAAGCTTAGCTGCTTAAATTTATAGCGCCATAATTTAAGCTTAAAATGTTTATATTTATATTAAGCTAAATTATTGCCGCTTAAATTCAAGTATTGCCAACAATTTGTTGCTTAGCTAAGTTAGCGCTTAATTTTAGTACAAAGCGCACAATTAAAAGCTGCTTTGCCTACCTGTATCTAAAGCTCTAAAGCTGGCGCTGTTAACGGCCTTTATTGATTTTTGTACGCCATTAAATTTTGCACAGTTACCCATATTTTCCGCCATTTGCCAGCAGCAGCAGCAGCAGCATCCCCCATGACTAGCCCCACACCCTTAACTGCCACCACCCCCAAGCCCAAGCGGACGCCTTAGGGCAATGTGGCAGATATTTTTTCTTTTGCCAGCTCAGCAGATGAATGCGTGTAATTTTCGGTTTGATTTATGCCCGCTGACCCCGCTCCTGGCTACAAATACATACGCACACATGGCCGCCCACTCTCACTCCATTGCCGAAGGTTGCTAACCTCAGATTTGTTACGGCATCTCCTCCGTTTGTTTGGAGTCCTCGGATGCTGCTGGTCTCTGCTTTTGCTTTTATCGCCCAAAATGCTAAACGCAGGCAATACATTTACCGCCTTCAGCTTTTTCGGCTTTTCTCAGGGCGGGCTTTATTACATTAGGCGTTCGTAAAATAAAAATTGTGCCACTTTCTCAAAAACACGCACAACACACAACAATACAATAAGTGTGTGTGTGTGTGTATGTGTGTGTGTGTATGTGTGTGTGTTACGCATCGTGGAAATCAACCTGCTGCGGCAAACTGCCGAAAAAAAGGGCAGGCGAAGCAGAAAAACAAGCCTCAGGATGTGCTCGCATGTGTTTGTGTTGTGTGTGTGTGTGTGTGGGACACAAATGTGCTCAGCTATGTCCGTGGGCCCGTGTGCGAGTCCTTGCCAACGCATTTGCTTACATAATCAGTCATGTTATCCTTGTTTCGCACACAAGCCCATTGACTACACCCATACACACACACACACACACATAGAAAAGAGCATATAAAAATTATTTATTTATGTCGCTGGCTTTACTCTGATATCTCTTTTTTATATTTTGATTGCGTGTGGACTTTCGGCAAAGGGTGTGTTCTGCTTTCGAAATCGGCCAACAACTTAAATAGACAAAGAAAATTTCGAAATGCTGAAATTTATTTCAATACAAACTCTACTTTCCTTGCTTGGTCAACAACATTTGTTAGGCGAAATTCAGAATTCCTTTAGCCATTTGATAAATTGCCATTTGGCGCAGTGTTTGTTATTTTTATGCTCTTTTTGCTGCTTCTAGTATTCCTCGACCATTGCTCTTTGCTTTGCGTTTTAGCAGTTTGTCCTTTCGCCAGTCAGTTCACAACGGTAAAAGCCAAGAGCAGCGCTTTGTTTGTGTTTCTGTTTTTACTTCCACTTGCGTAGCTTTGCCCCAGCTTTCTCTCCTTTTCTCTCCGTCTATAGCTATCTCGCTCACACACATAAAGACACCATGTATAGCTATTCCCTTTTTTCCTGGCCGCCTCAATGGAATCTGGGCTATTTATTCACCCAATTTTTCTTTTTTCTTTCGTTTTTTTGCTTACCACATTTATCATTGTGCCTTCATCTGCACACACACACACACACACACGCACGCAAACAGTTACACCCACTTAATTTTACACTCGCAAAAATTTATCAGCAACATCTTTTCTATATATTTATTGCAACAGTTTCGACTGGGGCGTCAAAGCAGCTAAAAATATAATTTTGTTTAATGTGCCTGAATTCCCCATGGACCTTATTTTGAAAAAATGTTGTATGTGGCTGTCGTTATCAGTGTTTAGTATGCTCATATAACAAACGTTGACATTGAGAAAAGGTCAACTGCCAAATGATAAAATTAGAAATAAAACAGCTGATCACTTGGCAGTAAAGTTTCAAATATGCCCCAGCTCTCTTTTCTCTCTTCTCTCTCTCGTTGTGCGTGCTGCGTAGTCCAAAAGTAACTCAAGGGCTTGGCCTCCGTCGCTTCATTCACCAACACAAGAACAGCAACAACAAAAGGCAGTGAGAAGAGTTAGAGATGTTAAATGAGTCAGGCCTAACGCACTGCCATCTGTTGGGCATTGGCAGCAACTAACGAGAAGGGCCAAAGAGCAGAGCAAAGCTTTGTAAGCTTTTGTGGAGCACACAGAGTATGGATCATTAGGATTTGGAGCTCTGAGCTCATATCGCACATACATAAATCAAGCTACAGTGGGCAATATCCTCTCACGCACAGTGGCGTTGTTAATTAAAATGCATTGCATGCAACGGCAGCGTGGTGGAAAAACATTCGTTTTGATGAGGTGTTGACTGTAATTTAAATGACAGACAATCAGAAACTGAATTTAAAACACATAAGCGTCGTCGTCGCCGCCGCCCTTTTGAGGCAATCTAAATGGCAAGATTATATAATTTTGCGGTAGAGCAGCGACATGGCGAACTACCGACGGCATCTAAGCCCATTGAATTCCCAATGGAATTGACCCATATAACACTCAGAATAATTCTCCGACTTTCCAGCCGAACTGAACTGAACTGAACTGATACTGATGTTGATGATGAAAGGCGAGGCAATAAATGAGTGTTTTATTGCTCGCTCGCTTCGCTTTGCTTCGCTCCGCTTATGCAAAAAGTGCTCGAACTCAAGCTCAAGCTGCCGTTCGCTCTCTCGCTCTTGCTCTTGCTCTTCTCAGCGCTCTGCTCTGACTGTCTGGCCGGAGTCTGAGCTTTTTTCATTTTTCGGCGGCGCGCACACACATAAATAAATCGATGAGCAGCTCTCGAGCCGCCGCCGCTGCCGCGTGAGTTGAAATATTTTATTGATTTTGAGCGCGCTGTTGTTGTTGTTGTTGTTGTTGTTGTTGTTGTTATTATTGTGGTTGTTTGCATAGTTTATGCGCTCGTTAAGTGTCAACTAAAGTACACCTAAGTCTGGCTTAAATGTTTATGTAGCTCAGCAGCCATCGAATGCTAATAAAATATTAACAAGTCTGCGCGCCTCTCGCTCACTCTGCAGCGCTCTCGCATAAGAAAGCGCAGCAAGTGCGATAAATTTTGCAGCCCTGCGGCCATAAAATATGCGACTTTCTGCAGTTGAGTAATTCTCGTGTTCCGAACATGCGCAAAAAGGTGAAGTTGCCACCGCCGCCGCGTGGAAGAGGAAGAACGAAATAAGCAACAAAATATAAAACGCCGCGTCGCGTGTGTTACAAATTAAATTTATTTATTGTATTTAAAATGCTAGCAAGTGTTTTGTGCATTGTTTCTTATTATTTCTGGTTGGCGGGCGGGTTCGCACATAAATTTCCAGTCGAAACAGAAAGAGACGTGCTTAATTCGCTTTATGCGCATTTGTCGCCATTTCAAAACAAACCAAATTATTTATGTGCACGTAAAAATTGAGTGATTGTTGCTCGTAAATCGCGCGCCGCTACACTGCACGAAAATTGCCACTTGTAAACAATTATAAACAAATAATACAACTAACAATATTAAAAGTGTCGACAACGCGCTTTTTTGTCACTCGCAAAGAGCAGAGCAAGTGCTGGAATTTCAAACAAAACAACAACAACAGCAATATTTCCACTACGCTCACACACACACACAGTCACATTGCCCGCCTGATTTATTTGCCATAAGTCAAAGCAGGCGCGCGCACATGCTCGGCGAGCCAAGCGGGCGACAGTGTGTGCGAGAGCGAGAGCGCACATAAAGAAAAGGCTGGGTTATTTGTCTTGCGGCAACGCTATTATTCATTTGGCCTCACTCACTCACTCACACTCGCTCGCTCGCTCACTTGCGCTCACTCATATTCATTTCTTGAATGGCCGAGGCACTCATTCGCTCACGCTCTCTACACAATTGGGGCTGCCCTACGTGTGCGTTTGTGTGCGACTGCGACTGTGTGTGTGTGTGTATATCTATGTTTGTTTGTGCTCTGCAATTGTATGCGTGAGTATCTTTGTGAGTGCGCTCTCTGTCGCTCTCGCCCTCTCTCGCTCTCAGGCTGATTTTAATGGCCGAAGTGAAGTGTTTATCGTTGGCACACAATATTCGCAAGTGGCATTTCTTATGCCGTCGGCGGCCAAGCCCGCCCCCTTTCTCGCTCAAAAACTCACACACACACACACAGACACAGACTCAGAGTAGTGTCGCATTTTTATGCTCTCTGCTTAGTGCGCTTTGTTATTGTTTTTGTTTGACTGTTTTCCTGTTGCTGCTCTTGCTGCACTTTTCTTCTTCTTCTGGCTTTTCTTCTTGGCAGCCGTTGAAAAACCGCGCCACAAATGGCAAAGCTTCGTTGCGTTTCATCCTCTCACTCTCTCAGCTTCTTGTGCCTCGTCCTCCGCTCACAGAAACTTGGCAAAAAAGAGTTGTTTTAAAAATTGTTTATGACCACAAGCGCTAGCGCTGTTCATTTTCCAAGCAAGCGAAGCCAAAGGGAAAATTTCTGGCCCAACGTCTTCGCCTGTACAACATTCCACTGATTAATAGTTTTATTTATTTTTAGCGCTCATCTTCCAAGTCGCAAGTCGCTTTTGTCGTCGTTGTTGTTGTTGTTGTTGTCGCTTTTGTTGTCGTCTCTTCGTAAATTTATGAGTCTTTATTAAAATGTTATACGAGTTTGTTTTACGCTTTTCTTTTCCCCTCGCGTAGTTCGCTGTCCAGCGCCAGCTTTCATTTGTATTCGTTTTATCAGCTCGACATTGTGTTTTTTCTAAATATACTAGTATTTTTTTTTTTTTTATCAAATATGCTGTCAGTTTTCGAGATTTATTATACACAAGAAAATTCAATGAAGTGGATCCAATTTGGACAGACTGTTGAGCTAATATATAAAATTAAAATTTCGTTAAGACATGAGGCACTAAAAAATTAAGCTGCGGATTAACATTAGCATGCTAACAATAATAGATCATTAAAACATTTAATTTTAAGAGTTTTTAAATGTTGTCAACGACGCTTGGGTCGAGCTACACTTATCTGCAGTCAAGCCACGATTGGGGCCTAAACCTGAACCCTGCTGACCTGAGCCTAAGTGCAACATGTGAACAAAATTGTTGCTGGCATTTGTGGCAGTGTTGCTGTTGCTTGTTCGCGCATCGTGTCTGTGTCCTCGAAGCGATCGAATCATGACAAGAATTTCGTGCCGAAAACGCCAAGCGAATGAGAAATGTTGTTCATGCTGAATTTTATTTCTTTGCATTTCGCCAGGGAAATAGTCGTAAATTGCCAGCGGCACGAATTGCCAAACAGACGACGACGACGACGATGTTGTTGGCGTTATCCTTGAATGCATAGCTATAGTCTGGTTTTTTTTTTATCGATGCTCGCAACAATGTGTTTCGTCTGTTTTTTAGCAAACACATGATCAACAGCGTTTTTACGATTGATAATTAACTTTTTAACAAAGCAAACGAGTCAAGGTCGATGAGGCTAGTCCTTGAAATGAAATGTGCGCTGTGCGTTTTATTTTTTAGAGAACCATAAAAAGTGCAATTCCAAGTGCCTGTTGTGTCATAAACAAAACGCACGCCTCAAAACGGCGGCTGCTAATTTGCGCTTCCGTTGAAAATTCACTCGCAGGATGCAGGACACACAGACACAGACCCAGAGTGTGAGAGCAGCGCTGGTTTTAGTTCAGTTTTTGGCATTGGCCATTTAGGTAGATAGGCCGCGAATTGTCGCTTGCATTTGTCAGCTCACTTTTTTTTATAAACTGTTCCGCCAGCTGCCAGCGGCAGACAACGCGCAAAAAAGGAGGCGACGCATAACAGAACAGGTAAGTGCTACAAAATTGCATTTATGGCCAAGAGCGTTTAAAACACAGCAAACACTGAAAAGTGTAAATTTCAATTTTGAAAGCTTTAACTATGGCGGCGACAAGTTGAGAATTTTCTGTCTGTGCAAATTAACTGAGGCGCAATTCAAGTAAAATTGCTTATCAGATTTCTAATTAATTTAATTTTGCGCCGTTTGCCGTTTGCCCGTTTGCCTTGTTGGCCACGTTGACTGTCTGAGTCGACAGAAATGCTAAAGAGGGCATAGACAGTCAGTCAGTCAGTCAGGTGGTGCGGCTGGTGGTGGTGACTTCCTGACTCTTGTCAAAGTCTGCTGATTAAATCAGTCATAGAAATAGTCGAGGAGAGAAAAAAGCCTTTCGACCAAATCAAATATTTGCCAGCGCTGGCTGAGCATACAGGACAAGCGGCAGTGGCAGCAGCAGCATTTAACCGTTAGTTTTGTGGTCATATTATGCAAAAAGTCGCAGCCAACGTCGGACCACCATGAGACCCAAGCCACGACCACGACCACGACCAACGACACAAAAAACTAAACACGAAACAGTTAAAAAGGCCAGGCCAGCAAATGTTGCTGCTTTTTTGTTTAGCCTGCTGCTTCACTGCTGTGTGGCAGAAAGAAGAAGCAGAGAGAAAAAAAAGTCATAGTCATCGGCAATTCAAACATATGCAGAGCGACTGTCTCGGCCGGCGTCGCTGCCTGCTTAGTTAGCCTCATTTAGAAAACGTTTGTTATGCAATGCCAACATTTGTATTCGAAAATGTTTTTTATTCAGTTGTTGACTCTTTTCTGTTGTTTTTTTTTTGCGTTCACCACGTTTCGTTTGTTCGCTTGGCCTGGCCTTTGTATTGTAAGTTTTTCGTTAGGCTGACGCGGCCTAAATGGCTGACACGGCTCTGGGGGCCTGGGCACCCCACAGTGGCTATGGCTTTGACTTCAGCTTTGGCTTTGGCTTTGTGTTGACTTCAGCTGTTTTTCCCAACGTCGTCGCGCGTTTGAGTTTGAATTTTAAATGCATTTCCTTTCCTTTCGCTTCGCTCTGGTCTGCTCGTAAAGGACTTTTTCGTGATTTCAGCTATGATTGTCTGAAATGTTTGGCTATGTGGCTAACTGGTTTTGGGCCTAACTAACGAGCCCGAAATTTGTTTAAATATGCGCGAGATATAAAACATTTCGTGAGCTTTTCAAAAAACCTGGCCAAAACTTCAACTCAACGGGACACCAGGCTCGGGCTATGTGCAACAAGATGGCGCAGCACATACAGTCTCTCAAATAAGATTTCGATCGCCTGCACGCCCGCAGAATTTTCACTAAAAAAAATACAGTCCCAGTCAAGTCGCATTTGATTTACGAGCAGCGGCATTTTTTGGCGCAATTTATAAAGATGTTGACTTGAAAGTTTTTTTTCTTTCGTTCCGATAAAATAACAAAATACATGCGTATATATATTTGTATATACTTAAGGCAAACAGTTTGAGAGTTTCACGTTTACCTGAGCGGCCAGCAACTCAATCAGATACAAAATTTTACGTTTTTTTCTTTTTTTTTTTGGGTACATGCCGTCAACCCAATTCAAATTGTGTACAAAATCGTGAGTCGCATAATTAAAATTTATATGTTTAATTCAACGCAAGGGGGGTGTGAGGTTGGCGGGGCAGCCAATTGAGTTGTATACAAAATGAAATAAGCAGAGGGCGTTCATTTTGAAATTGCATTAAAATTAACTTAATAACAAGTTAATAACAATACGAAATTCAATAATTGAAAGCATAATTATTTATTTGATATAGCTCAAGTCGATTTTAAAGCTCAGGCGCCAACGTTTGGGCCATGTTATGGGCCTTGGCTGCCACCATTTTTGGCGGCGCGCTGCGAAAACTTTACAATGGCAATTAAATGTAATTACCACAGACATTAACGCAGTTGCAACTGCAACTGGCAAGCGCGGCCTCGAAATCTGATACCAAAAACGGTCAGCAGTTAAAAAAAAGGCTAAAAGGAAAAACAGCTTTGGCAGCAAGAAAAACAAGCTAACGAAAAAAAAATTGTAATTTATTTGTCATCCAATTGGCTGGCAATAACTCAGACAATCACAAAAATGCTGTCAACATTAAGACATGTGAATACATTTGCAGCAACTGTTTGCAGTCGCTAAGACAACAAAGTCAACGTTGCCAGGTATTTTCAAGATTTATGGGCGTGTAACCTGTTTCTTTAATTGCACATTTGCGACGACAACAGCAGCAGCAGCAGCAACAGCAGCAGCAACAGCAACAGCAAAAAAAGATCGTGAAAAATGAATTAAATAAAAATGCACACAAAGCAAACGGCAACGATTTGAAAATGAACTGAAAACAGTAGCAAAAAGTTGCAACAAAAAGTTGCTGCTGCCGCTTGGCCGCACTGCATCAAATTCGAAAGCCATGTTGCGACTTCGGCTTGCCACATACGTCAGCCTCATGCTGCATCTCGCTCGCACGATTGTCGCCATTTTGTGTGTGGATTGCAACTGCTGCCATTAATTAGTGGCCGCCGCCAAATAAGCGAGACTTGAACTCAATCATTAAATTGAATTACAAGCGACGACTAGCGGTCCAATTAAACTAACTAAATATAGTTAGTTAGTTGGCTATATAGTTTTTAATAAGTTTTCGTTATAATAATTGGGGCAAGTTGCAACTTAGGCAACAATAACAATTGCAGCTTGTTGTGTGTTGTGTCGAATTAAAATTTGTGCTGTGTGGCACGTTCGCTGGCAAAGTTTTTGATCCTGCCACACACACACACCAGACACACACACACTTTTGCTGTTTTGTTGCAGCCGCATTGTGAGGCAAGTTTGCTCGCTCTCGCTTAGTTATTCATGTACATTCGTATCCTGCGCATAAAATGCGGCTGCGGCTGCTGTGCGGAAAGGCAGCAGACAAATCGTAATGAAACTCACAGGACACGCTACTTCTTCACTCTATGTATGTGTGTGTGTGTGTGTTTGTGTGTGTGGCTGCCACAGCGTCTGCTCTTGCTACATTTCGACATAATGTAAACTAATTAAAATTCAAAAGCCATAAACAGATTTTGCCAATAAAACTTTGCCAGCTAAATATTTTTTGTTGCAAGACAAAGAAAACTTTAGACGTAGTACGGGATTTAACAGTAACAAGAGACTTTTTGTTGCGTTGTTTTTTAGCCTTAGGCCAAAGCCAAAGCCAAAGCAAACACAAGTTAAAGCCAAAGCAGCTCTTAAAGCATTTCGAGCGCTCGTCTCGCTTTTGTTGTTGTTGTGCATTGTTTGCTGTGGCATCGGTTGAATATATATGCGCATATATGTTTGCAGTTTTTTGTGCTATGTGTGCTTAAGATGCACAAGACTCAAACTCAAGACTCAAGTCGAGCGCTCGTGCTGCAGGAAGTGAAACGTAGGAAGTGTGGCCAACAACATTTTATACTCGAGCGCATAATATTCATATGCAGGCCATAAAAAACTTTGGCAGCTCAACGAGAGATTTGCAGCAGACTCACCCCCCTAACCACGCCCTCAAGTGCCTGTACAATGGGCAATGCGTCTGCATTTAAAGCTTACAATTTATTAATTTTATAAGCGTGACTTTAATTTATTTTAAATACATTTGCTTATAAGTTAGTTCGAGGTTCGTTGTTAGCTGAAAAAAAAGAGCGTCACCAACAAAGTTACGGCGCTGGCAGCTTAAGTTAACTTTGCTTTTACTGCGATAAAATGAAAATTGCACACGCGCTATAAATAAGGATTCTCCCAAGGATAATTTATAAAAGTTTGCTTGCAAACGTTTTACTTATGAGCAGCAGGCGACGCCAGACAAACACACACACACACACACGCACACTTTACCTGCATGTGTGTGTGTGTGGGGATTGGTTGCCCTTCATGCGCCCGCAACGTGCCTCAAGTTAAGTTTGTAAATTCCGCAAGTGTTGAGACTATGACGTATGCAGCTCGCTCTCTCCCTCTTCCTCTCCCTCTCTCTCTCTCTGGGGCTGGCTGGCCCCACAACACACTCGAAATTGTAATCGATGTGCGAAATAAACAAAAGCGGACATAATTATCGAGTTATCGCGCGGCGCCTTGCTGCGGGTGTTGCAACAACATTCACATGCGCTTGACCCCACCAATGTTGCAAACTTTCCCGTTATGTATGGTCCTGGCGGGCCGTCCGTGCTAAGCCCGCACCGAAAATGCTCGCAATGGCTGCCGCACGCATCGATATTTATGATGTCATGGATTTTATTGTTGCCTCTGATGCAAAATATTCATATGCGTTGTTGGCTACAGAGAGTCCAGCTCCAGTTCAGAGCTCCGTAACGGAAACAGTAAAACGACCATCAGCCGTGCAGGATGTAAATTTTGCAGCACAACGAGACGCACAAGGATACACTGAGAGCTTGGGGTTGGGGTTGGGGTTGGGGTTGGGGTGGAGGCTGTAGCTTGTTATTGACGCTGGCGATAAGGAGGCGGTGGTTGGCTTGGAACTGAGGCTACGACTGGGAGATGACGCTGCCGCGATACGAGCTGTCCAGCTTCTCTCTCTTTCGCTCTGTGTGTGCACACAGGATGTGGCAGAGTCAAATTTGAGCTGCCTCTGACTGCTGCTGCTGCTGCCCACAGCTGCTCTAGGTCACAGTGCAATAAAATGTTGCCAATATTATTTCGCTCTTGTTGTTCTATTGCCTTTTGGCTTTATTTCGCTTGTGTTTTTTTTTGTTCGTTACTGCCTATTGCCAACTTTGTTGCAAACTGCGCCCGCAGTCCGAGGCCAGCATCAGTTAAGAGCTGCGCACGGAAGTTGCACATATGCCAGGGCTGGGCCATTGAATGCCGTATCCATTGCTCTTGCTGTTGTTGTTGTTATGCGGGCGTAAGCCATTGGGCTGGTGGGTGGAAGGGGGGTGGGGGGGGGGGGGTGCTAGTGTCGCTGTTGTTGCCGACACTTGAGTTATGCGCATAGATTGAAAATTGCCGATAACCGAAAAAGAATCGCACGAACAAAAACAAAAGCAGAAACAGCAACAACAAATGGCAAACAAGTCGCGGCAGTTTGCAATTGTTGCCTGCTTTTGGCTGTGGCTTGAGCTGGGGGCTGGGTGGAGTGGGCGTGTCCACATGAAGTTGAGCGCGTGATACAACACGCCATTATAAAGTTATTAAAAGACAACAAACAAAAAGCAACAGCAACAAAGCCAAAGCGTTAGCCAAGCAGCCGGAACAGGTTGAAGTATCTGCGCTGTGTGTGAACAAGCGAGTGAAAGAGATAGACAGTGTATAAGATAGAGATAGAGCAAGCTAAATTAACTGCAACAAGCAACTGAGCTGTGATTAATAATATAAAAAAATAAAATAAGAATTTAAGACAAAAGTATCTCCAATTTTTATGGCAATTAAAATTTGTATGCAAAGTTGTTCTAAATTAGTCACTCTTACTTATTAGCTGCTAAAATGCTCAGCAATAAATTCAAATTCGAGTCTATTTTTTATTTAAAGACAAAGCATTTTTATTACTAAATTTAAAACTCAAATATTTTACATCAAATCAAAAACAATTCAAATCTCTAAAATTTGTTTGTTTGTATATAAAAAATATTTAAAATTTCATTTAAGCATATTTATAAATATTTAATAAAAATTTAGCTACATTTTAGTTTGAATTTATTTGTTAATATTATACATAACATAAAGTAAATTACAAATAATTCAATGCTCTAAAATTTGTTTGTTGTGCTATAAAAAATATTTAAAATTTCAATTGAGCATATTTATAAATATTTGAGTTTATTTGTTAATATTTACGCTATATATTTAAAATTTAAACAACAGATTTATATTTTAAATCTCAAATTAAACTTTGGCTTTATTTGATTTGCTTATATTGCATAAAATGCACACAATTTGGCTTTGTGCAATAAACATTTTGTTGCTTTCAACCGTCTGCTAACAGTCAAGGTATGCGTGCAACACACACACACATAGAGAGAGAATTTTGCAACAATGCAAAAATTGTTTATGAGATTAAGCTCATAAACTGCGAAAATGCATTTTAATTGAAGTGCAGCTTTGGGACTTAATAGTATATATAACTATATTTGTTGTTGCTGTTGCTGTTGCTGTTCGTGTTGCTGCTGCTGCTGCTGATAGTAAATTGTCAATAACGATATATGGAAAACTGGCCGATCGAATGGCGGCGCACAATGGCCGTTGATTGTTTGAACTTTGCTGTGGCGCTCGCATGAATTGCATATAAATATTTTTGCGCAGCGCGTTTTTGTACTGGGAACTGCCAATAAATTGGCAATAAGCATAAATTGTTGAGATTTATGGCACGCATGCATATAAAATAAATTTGAAAATGCGCGCAACAACAAAAAAAAATAACAATAATAATGTTTGTAATTAACAGCGTTGATAGAGCAATAGACAAAGTTCATATAGCAATAAAAAAAAAAAGAGAACACAAAGTGTGATAAGCTAATGAAGTTTGTGGCTGATTTAGGGCTCTGCTGCCGTGTGGCTGCTACAAGCGGATGTGGCACTTAAGATGCAGCGGAAATGCTGTCACGACAATGCGCTAATTGCCAGTCGTAACCCCTTGCGCCTGTTTTGGGCGCGTGGGCGTGGCCTACTCATAAATACGACATGTTCGCTATGCATTTTCAATGAGCGCCTGTCTGCCTGCCAAAGCAAAAGCCATTTAATTTGTATGAATCCATCAGCAGCGCCTTTGTCTTGGCTAACACCAAAAAAAAAACAGCGAAGCAACCAAAAAATAAAAACCAGACAATGACGTTGCGACAAGTGAAAGCGGCGCCTGCTAGAAGCTTCAGCAGCGCTGCTTCCCTCGCTCTCACTTCCTCATCCTGTTGGCAGTTTTCATGGCATTGTTCAGAATTACCATCAAGTTGACAGTTCTATGGCGCGTTGACAGTTCACACACACACACTAACGCACACATATGCAAATGTTGCTGAACTCATTCTTGTGGAAAATGTGTCGTGTGAAGAGTCCGCAGAACGGAAGGAAGGAACTGGGCAAACGAAACGAAACGAAATGAAATGAAATGAGCAATGTCGTTGCTATCAACGTAACGTATTCAAATGCAAAAAAAACACACACAACACAACACAACAACAAGTACTTTATATATATAAAAAAAAAAGTAGCAGCGTTAAAAAACAAACGAAACTCTTGAAAATGCAAATAAATGTAACTTGGACATATTCATTTTTTATTTGCTTTTGTTTTTGTCACGTCACGAATTCGTCAGCAGCATTGCGCGTAAAGTGCCGCATGCCACGCCCCCCCGCAACACACACCCCTCAGTTATGCCGCTGCTACTTTGCCGCACTTGGTTGCCATTCAAAACTATTTTGGTCGTTGGCATTTAAAGTGTCACATTTATATGGCATTTTTATGCGCTCCTCAGAGAGAACGACAACCGCAATACACAAGCAAAGTCAACCACCCACCCACCCATTTAGCCAGCCAGCCAGCCAAGCCACCTATCCAACTAAGCCACAAAACACTTTACCCCTTGCTTCAGTTTATTTTCTTTTTTTTGCGGCTGCTGCTACTGCTGTTGGAATTTTAAAACGCGTCACAATGGCCAAGTATAAAAGTCACTCACGTGTTAAAATACAACGACACTTGAATAGCCTCTTGCCTCTCAATGTTGCAGCTCAGCAGCTGCGTTGATTAGATTGACTAGCGAAACATACGAAACTATTTTAAAATTGAAAATAAATCAATTGCTCAGTTGCTGCTGCTAAGCAGTTCAATCAATCAGCAGCTTACCCCATTGGTGTAAACCATTGGTAAACAGTAAATGCACCAATTAACGCATTTCTTGTTCTTAAGTTTAAAATTCGAATTCGAATGATTGCAATGGCGTTTCATTCAAACAATCTTTGGTGAAAGTGCATTTCATAGGTCAAATCAATAACCAAAACAATTAAAACAATTTTCAAATTCTCAGTTTCTGCTGCTAATAAGTTCAATCAATAAGCAGCTTTGCTTATTCCATTCCATGGTTTCCGCATTGGTGTAAAGTATTGGTGAAATGCTCAGCAGTAAATTTAACAACAGCCGCATGCTTTGTTTTTAATTTGGAAACATGAACATGGAATTCGAATGATTGATCAATCAATCAGCAGCAATTACCGAATTGGTGTAAAACATTGGTGAAATGCTCAGCAGTAAATTCAACTATAGACTCAGGCTTTGTTCTTAATTTTAAAACATGGAATTCGAATGATTGCATCAAATGGCTTTTCATTCAAGCAATATCATTGGTGAATTTACAAAATGCATTTTCATAAAACAAATCAACAGCAAATTCACCAATTAACAAGTCGTAGTAAGCTATGGATCTCTCTTCTATGCTATCAATAGTTGAATGTGCGTATTGTAAACTTAATAAATATTTATTCAGAAATAATTTCCCTTTGAATTTATCCCGAAATTTAGAGTTCTACTTTAGCATTGCTCATTACTTCAAATATATAAAAATCTTATATATATTATCTAAAATTTAAGTGCATTGCTTTTTAATCTAGAGTGTAACTCAAGTTGAAAATCAGCTCACAATCTCTAGAGATTAAACACACATGCTGTCAATAAATGATAAATTGTTGAGCGCTTGCCACTCCAATTACACAATGTTCCCACACGATTGGAATGAAAACTAATGAAACCATCTTTTGTGGCAAGCCAAGCGAAAAACATGGCGACTGCCTCAAGTGGCGCACAAATGTCCAAATGTCGCTATTTTGGTACTTCAACCACTTCAAGTTCGATATACTCGACGACTCCAGCGTTAACTAGCGCATATGCGCACATTTTGAGGCAAGTACATGCACGTAGATGATATTTTAAGTACCGCTGTGGCAGCAACAACAACTGCAACAAGCCATGTAGCAAGCATAAATCATAATTCAATATGGAGTACAACTGTCGCTCGCTCCAGCTCAGTCCACCAATTGGCGTAACGTAACGCGGAGTCGGAAGCCATGTCAAATTACAAAGTATTGAAATATATTTCGTGGAAATTCGATGATGCAGGCAGCTGTATATAGAGCAAAGTCTGTATGTAGCTATAGCTGATTTTTGGTTGGATTTTTGGGAGCGTTGCCAGTGCCATGTCGTTCATTAAGCAGACTTAGTGGAGTGCTAATTGCATAAATCACCAGAGGATTTAGCAGCGTCTGGCTTACGCCTTGCCGCACACTCAAAATTTAAATTGTACATCCAGTCGCTGCTCTAAGCACAAGCACATGTAGTTTAAATCTCTAGGGGGGTGGGGGTGGTGTGGTGTGGGTTTGGCAAGTGTTTGCTGCTTTTTGTGTTTGGCAAGCAAATAAACATTGAGGCTAAGTCCCTAAGTCTGATTGCTGCACAGACATGTGGCCGTAAAGTATCTTGTGGCAGCTTCTTCTTCTTCACCTGCAACAGCATCAAATGTGCCCTGAGCCGCAAAGATTAGTTAGGCAAGCTAAGTAACTTCAACTGTGGCAATAGTTCGATGACATTGCCACAGCATAAAAAAGCAAAACAATGCGAGGCGAGTACAGCAACGACAACATTATCAAGCTGCGAGTGCCTGCGAGTTGCAAGAGTCTGAGAAAGTGCCACAAAGGAGACCCGACCCGCATCCGCCAGCAAAACGACAAAATCCCAGGCAGAGCAGCTCGCTCAGGCATTCGCCGCCGCTTGCTTAAGATTTAAAAGTAAAAATAGCTCCTTATTCATCTTCGATACACGCAGGCGGCTGCTGCTCCAACCCTCGTCTGTCTGTCTGTCTGGCTATTCCCCAGTCGTTGGCTGCCACAAAACGTGCAACAGCAGCAGCAGCTCGCATGTTGCGCCGCATGTTGCTACATTTGCATATGTGAAGTGAAGCGCAATTCTCATTGCAACTTGCAACATACACAAACAATCTTTATATTCATGGATATATCCATGTATTTGTCTTTAGTTTAAGCTGCAAATTGTTTTTTATAATTCGTCACTTTAGTTTGCAATTATTTCGCTTTTGCCCATTTGCGTTTATCTTGCCAGTCGAAGATTCGCCTTTGAGATATGGCGCACAATAAAAGACACAAATAAAGTAACTGGAAGCAGCAGTAACTGCGATTCACCTTTGCGCTTACCCTCCCCACCCTGAAGCGGCAACAATGGGGCATGGGGTCGTCTCAGCTCCGTTTGGCTGCTGTTGGGCAAAGCTTTTGTTTATTTTATTATCGTTGGCTATTTGGCTGCTGCTCCTGCAGCTGCTTTGGTATATGGAGTGTGGCAAAAACGCTTAAAACGAAATTTATTTAGTCGGCCCAGAGAGTCGAGAGAGCGCGGCGCGTTATTCGCAATGCGACAAAAATTGCGACTAAAAATAAACACAAATTGTGCAAAATTGCGACGCAAAAATAAACTATTTATAAATAAAATAGCTGGCCAACAAATTAATTTTAATTTATATAAACGCGCAAATTTTTAATTCAAAATTTTTCGCTATGGCGCGAGGCTTAAAATAGCCGCCGAATCAGCTGCCAAATCCAATTTTATGATTGTTGCCGACATTTGCATAAATGTGTGTGCAGAGCGAGACGGCAAATAGAGAGAGAGATAGAAAGAGCGACGCAGCATGTGGCTGCTGCTAACTCAAGAGGGCTCTAAATGGGGCGGAATGTGGGGGGTTGGGGGTTGGGGGCATTGCATGTTGAACGTGTTTTGCAAAATTCGCATGCAATGCAAACAGCACACGCGAAGACAGATTAGAAATCCGCCTGCAATGGCGCGCAGCCCACTGTGCCGGCTGCTGCTCTCTTGGATGAGCCACAGGCTCTGACTGTTCAGTTCAGTCTGTTGTCTGTTGTTATCATTGGCAGCACAGCGGGTAATTGAAATCAAACAGCTTAGCCCAGCTATTGAATATTGAGTGGAGTCTACATTGCACTTGATGCAACTTAAAGTTGCCATAAACAGCACAACAATGAATTTCAGTACAAGCTGTGCCACAACTAAGTCTGGGGCTGCCTTTCTCTTGCTCCAGAAAATTTGCATAGTTTTTCTTTTGTTTTTCTTTGCGCTCCACTTGGCTGCAAGTAAATAGAAATACGACTACAGATATTTCTTTAATTTTTAAACGATTTTCAATTTATGTGCGCCGCGCAGTCAACAACTTCAATTATACTTGCAGCTTAAGCTTGGCTGCCCAGGTAAGGCAAACTTGCGTCCCTAGGGCTCTTTGGCTTGTTAGCCTGCGCTCAAGCTAAATTGCAATAATGTTAATTTTTTGCAACTATTTGCAGTGCGAGCGGCAGCAGCAGCAGCAGCAGCAGCAACAGTCTAAGTCTGTAGCCTCGTCAGTTAAAGCGGCAGTCGCCGAAAAGGGTTTAATTTCATTTCATTCCATTGCCTCAAGTACGTGTAAGTGTGTGTTGATGCCCAGGCCCAGCCAGCCCAGGCAGCCATCCAAGCCTTCCCAGCCAGCAGTTGTCGTTGTTGTTGCCTTTGCCTGTGTTATCTGCAAAACTCCATTAGAAAGGCAGCTCGGCGGCACGCAGGAAGCAAATGGCAACGGCAATGGCGCGCTCCAGCTTTTCAGACTTCAACTGCAACGCCATTGGAGCTGCGCGACTAACGAACAGCAGCAGCAGCAGCAGCAAAAAAGGCAGCAGCAGCAGCACAAAGAGCCGTAGCACAGGCGCAAAAAACGACGACGCTTAACGACTTTAAAGAAAAATTAAAAACATCCCAAAAGGAATACATCTTCGCCCTGCCGCATCCATCGACAGACGTTGCTTGGGCAGAAACTGGAACCTGGTGCTGGAACCTGAGACTTGGGGCAGCAGCAATGTGTTGCATGTTGCCCAACCGTCTGTCTGTCTGTCTGTTGGTCCGTCTGTCCGCACAACATTGTTAGTGGCTCTCGAATTTATTTTAACGAACTAGTTTGGTCACTTCATACAACATTTTTTCCTTTTAGATTTTTATTTTATTTTCTGCTGCCTTTGCTGCTGCTGCTGCTGCTGCTGCTTCTTGCTGCTGCGGGTTATAAAATATATTCGCCTTATATAAATAAATAAATGGGTAAATGGCGTTTCATTTGTGGCAAGCGAGCGACTCTTGCTGCTGATGCGTTGATAAATGCGGCAAAAACCTGTCGCACTGCCAGCCAAATTGAATTTATTTTGCCTGTTTGAATTGCTCTGCTGAGCAGCAGCAGCAGCAACTTAATTCTTAACGCTAGTGCCAGTTCTAACTGATGTCATTATGCTGGCGCGTTAAAAATGTTGCAAGCGTCTTTCGGCGTTTACTCATCGCATTAACCTCAAGTTGCTGAACGCACCCAAAGCCAAAAGCATGAGATAAACGAAACGGAACCACTTTTCGCAGCTGGCGCGCCCTTTTTATTTTTCTTTATTATTTATTTCTTTGCTGGCTGTTACGCTTTTTATTTTTTTGGTGGCGCATTATGAGCAACAACAACAGCAAAGAAATCGCACACAAAATGCTTAACGAGCACGAAGAGCAGCAGCAACAGCAGCAAAAAGCAGCAGAATGTTGCAAGCTAAAACGAACAGCCAAAGAATTATTTACTTCAAATTCCGAGTGCAACATAGAATTCGTGCAGCGGCAACATGTTAACCGAAAAGCGCAACAACAGCAGCAACAGCAACAGCAGCAGCAGCAACAGTCGCTGCTTGATGCATATATAGAAAAAAAAGAGCTAAAATGCCGATAAAAGCAACGTTGGCAGTTCAGCTTCGTTTGCTGCCCAGGCGGCCATGTTGCTGATTGCCATTGCAACGGCAACAGCAACAGCAACAGCAGCAGCAGCAGCGACAACGGCAACTCATTGCAAATGCAACAACTGCGCGCGCCTTTCTCAAGACGCGGACAACGTTGTTTTGTTTTTGTAGCTTTTTTTTTTTTTTTTTGGAGCGTTGCAGGGACGGGGGCAATAGCAGCAGCATCATTACTTCCATTCAAGCTGTTCGGCTTGGCGTGTACATAAAAAAAACTGCATGTTGCTGTTGTCCATTTTGGACAATGCGCGTGGACTTGGGGCAGCCATTTGGTTGCATGCTACCAACGAGCCACTGCCAAATAAAGCAAACGCATTGCAAATTCCTCGCTCGCTGCTGCTTTTTTTAATGATTTAAAATTCCATTTTAAGAATTTTATACTTAATGATGTGTTTTGCGTTGTATAGCATCGTTCCCCAGTCAACTGCTGTGTCCTTTACCCAATGGCGACTTTCATCATCGTCGTCGTCGTCGTCGTCGTTCGATCTAAACGCTACGTGCTTTTCGTAAATTGCTTTTCGTTGTCGCTGCCCTGGACTGACTTGAGACTTGATACTCGGCTGGGTTGGCTCTCTTACCTTTTGTGGAAGCCGCATGAAATGTGTGCGACTCGCTTTTTTGTTCTTTTTGCTTTTTGGGCACAACAAAAATTAAAAGATTGCAATGCAACTGCAATGCATGAAATCGCAGCAACCAAAATATTTGCCACACACACAATTCATGAGATTTATGAGCGAGCAATAAATCAAAGCAAAAACCAACTGCAAACTGCAACCGAAATTGCAACAGTTGCTAAATTTTCAACAACAAACATTGATGCATGCAAATTTTCATATCCTGCCGACCATCGCTGCACCCCCCGCAGGGCTGCGTTACCTGTAAAATTTCTAAAAATCCGTGCCGAGCCAAGTGCGTGCAAAAATATGAATTTTCATAATTTTTGCACCGTTTGCGGTTTCCGTTATGGAAAATTGTTGCACTGACCTGTGGACCTGTCATAAAACAGCTGCAGTGCAAAAAATGCATTGCATTGTTCTCGGGCTTTGTTGATAGTTAGACTAACAATTGGCCAGGCAAAATGCTTTGCCAAATATATTTGGGCGCATAAATTTTTTAGAATATTTTAGGTCGTGCTGTTTAGAAAGTGCGTTAGCTCTATCTATTGCATTGATTTATGGCTGCAGAGCATTTAGAAAGTTTGTCACAGCTACGATTTTTATTATGCAACATGCCGCAACGTGTGCAGTTCATTGTTGCAGTTGCAGGGCTTGGAGCAACATTTGCTTGTTGGCGCGAGCATAAAAATTCAATTATCACTTAATAACAGCAGCTAATGGAAAATTGCGTGCGCCAGTTGCAGTTGCAATTGTCGTTGTTGCAACTTGCATAACGCATGTAAATGGTCAACTGGACAGCAGTAGCAACCTGCAACCAGCAGCAGCAGCAGCAATCAGCGTGAGAACATTTGCACTTTGCGTTATTAACAAAAGGTCGTTAAAGCATTTTTAAGTTACTTTATGTCGCGCATTTTAATTATTTCAATTACGTGCCGGCAAAAGAAAAGCAAAATAAAATATTCTGCATGCTGTGTACAAAATTATAGCAATAAAAATCGACAACTTTATTGTAAATGTTAAGCGTACTTTAAAATTAATTAAATTGTCGTACTAAATATTTTCTTTCTTTGCTTGCAGGTAAGTCTCAACTTCAAATGTGAATTCTAAATAAAAACTGACAAAGTAAGAGCGTTGCAGCTAAAGTGAGTAAACAAATTTAGTTCTAAGCTCATGCCGTTGAAGAAAAGCCATTTTCCAGATTAGTTGCAAATGCGCAAAGCACAACAACGCACAAAAAAATTGGAAAATTACTCATGCGTGTGTTTATTTTTGGGCCTGGCGTTTTCCACATGCGAGGATTAGTTTAATGCGTATAACAAAATAGCAAAAACACACCCCAGTGGGTGGAGTTGAAAGCAAAAAAAAAAAGCGCACGAACTTAACTCAACGCCCTCATTTAAATTTATTTGCGCAAATTTACTTTCCCATAGCATAAAATCAAATCCAATCAATAAGCGTCTTAAATAAATTCATGGCGCCGCCACACACAACCAACCAGCCAGCCAAGCAACCAACCACCCACTCAGCCCCCTTGTGGCAGCCACTCAGCTACCTCATTTTTTGTAATGCTAAATAAATTTATTTGCTAATGTAGTTTTTTTTTTCGAACTGCAGCAAAGTGGCTGAAAAAAAATGTTAAGCGAGCGATAGAGAGCGAAATAACGAAACTTGGTACTTGTTAGTTTTATCTGCATATCATTGAGATAAATTTGGTGGCGATCAAATGCCGTGTCTGCTATCTGTATATAGCGCTGACTGTCTGCCAATGTTGCCACTTGGGTGTGGAGCGAAAAGAAAAGAAAAAGCGGCAGGCAATGGGATTGGACTTGGGAGTGAGCAAAAGTTGCGGCTGCCGCCGCCGTGTGGCAAAGAGTCTGTAGCCAAAGCCGCTGATTTGCATACGAAAGTAATTTGATGTCTTTGCACACACACACACACGCACACACTTAGATACAGTGGCATACAAAAGTGCGCCGCCAGTTGCTGTTGCTGATAAGCAGTTTTCATTGCTTTAACAATTAATCAGTGCGCAAGTCTTAATAATAAATTCATAGGCTATGATATAAATTTCGTTTTGTTTGTCAATAATTTTGCAGTATAATTCAAAGAATTTTCAATTAACCGCCTGTCAGCTTTACTACCCTTATAAACCATTTAGTAGGCACCGCACTAGTTTTTGTTTTGGGGGCGGGTTTTCGGCCATAACACACTCGCGACCATTGCAAAATGGCTGTCAGGCAAGCACGAAACGAAGTAAATTGAAAATTTTCCTAAAATTTTCACAAAACGTTGTTGATGTCCTGCTCACACTCACACTCACACGCTCTAGTGTGTGTAGTTTAATAGTTGTTTGGTCAACGTACACACATGTAGATTTTTCAGCTGACCTGACAATTTGCAGGCAGTTGCTACCCCCCGAAAGGATTGGAGTTCGCACTGTTGAGTTGGGGGTTGGGGCAAATTTATGTTGCTACGAAAATTCCCGGCACTTAATTGTCTGCGTTTAATGAATGAATGAAATGCATTTTCACAGCAGCAGCAGCCTGTGGGTCATACAAAAGGCGAGCGAGCGTCTACTTTATGCCGCTAGATGGCGCAACCATTATTGTTAGATTTTATTGCCGCCGCCGCATACGCTGCTGATTTTTCAATTTTAATTGAATTTTAATGCATTTCATGTAGCATGGAATATGCATTGTTATTGTTTTTTGCTTTTATTGCTGTTGCGTAGTTAATCAAAGCCAGTCAAGCTGATTATTTGCGCTAAATTAAATTTTAATCATAATTTTAATGGCCTGCGGCAGCATTTAAACAAATGTACGAGTCGCACAGTCGTTTAATTAGTTTACACTGCGCTACAAAACACTGCTGCCAGCATTTATTATATGCGCTGCCTTTTTTCTGTACTCATGCCGACAAACGTTTTATTTTTCGTTATCTTTTTGCCGCAGGCAGCTGCAAATGCCACGCAAATTAAACATGCTACCTTTTATTTATTTTCATTTCTTTTTTTTTTGTTAGCCACCCCACTTGGCTACAGATTTGCTACCTTTGTCAGTTGACAAAGTGCGCCGCTCTCTCTCTCTCTCTCTCTCTCGTTCGCACTTTCTTGGGTACATTTTGGGGGCCATCCGGTTATTAAACACCCACTTATTAGCTGCTTTTATTTACATATTCATGCGGCACACTGCCAGCTTAATTGGCAGCCTTTTTGCCTGCTCAGGCTCGAGTGTTTGCCATTTTAGTTATGTGGCTCGACTGTTGCTGCTTGCAACCTGCACAACAACAACAACAGCAGCAACAAGAGGCGACCAACAGTTCTGTTAATCGCATCATAAATATTCAGCGCGCTCGCTCGCTCGTTGCCTTTTTGGTTTTTGATTCAAGTTTTCACACCCTGCAGCAATTCGGGCGTTTAACATATTTTATGACAGTGAGCCAAAGCCTAAGCGAGTCGCAACAGCAAAATATTGTTGCATACTTGGTGGCGCACGCAAAGGATTGAGCTCAAAGGGGAGCATAAATAATTTCACAGCAGCAGCCGCTTGTAAATTTTTGGTTCGGCAGACGCGCGCGCAGTTTGTTGAACTTGCTGCTCATTTAAAATGTGCGTATGTGTGTGTGTTGGTGTGCGCGCCTTTCTCTCGCTCGCTCGAGAATTAATTGCTTAATTAGTTACGGGCCCAACACTTTGAAATATGCGACGCGGCGACGCTTGACTTTGGCTTACAGCAGCGCCTGCTACGCTCGTCTTTCAACTGGTCATAATTGCTCTATTAAATGGGCTTACGCTTTTTCTTTTTTTTTTTTTTGCTTTTTTGGCTGCGGCTGCAACTGCTTGTGCTAATGGCCAATGGACAGTGGGACGCTCAGTCCGAGGCTGTGGCAAGGGTTCAATTGAGTTATTGGACTCTGGGCTTTGCCATTAGGCATGCAATAATTTTATATACTTAGAGAGAGAGATACAGCAATGCACATACTTATTGCCATTTGCAACAAAAACATGTTTTATGTTGTCCTTAATGACCCCCGAGTTGAGTTGAGTTGGCTTTCCCTTTTGGCCGCCGTCGCCGTCGCCGCACTTAATCGCTTTGAATTGCAAAAGCAAATAATGTGCAAAAAAGCATAAGGATAAAGGATAAACCATAGCGTCGCCAGCAGCTTTCATGTTTGTATTTGTATTTGTATTTGTCTGTCTGGCTGTCTGGCTGTCTGGCCTGGTCCTGGCGGATCCTTGGTGCCGTATGGCAGCTTTGTCGGCTCGCCTTGGCCGCCCACACTCGCCCACTTGGTTGGCCGACTGGGCAACTGCAGAATGACGCCATTATTTTGACAAATTTTGTGCTTTGGCTTTTAACTGCGACTGGCTTAGCGCTCGGCTTTTAGCTTTTGTTGCTTTTTAAATTGCATGCAATAATTCAATTTTATATATCCGCCATACATATAAAAAAAAGAAGCGCAAAAAGTACAACAAATTGCCGCATTAATTTATTATTTTTATTGGCGCAGTTCAACTATTGAAGAAGTGACTGAGTCACAAATTTCGAACTTCTTGGCACTGCTGCCAATATAAAGCACAAGCCAAGCTTTATTTATATAATTTTATAACTGAAAATGCCTGCTAAGTGTTGACTGAAGCATAAATTTGATTACAGCCCATAAACTGTCACACCCTGAGCCGTCCATATGCTGTGAAAATTTATGCAAATTACTTAATAAAATGTTGACAACAAGCTAAATATAATTTCAATAGACTAATATCAACAAGAGACACCCCATTGTTGGCACTCGCTCGCTCTCGCTCTCGCTCTGGCCAATTTGGTCAGCACTTTGTTGGCCATTTGAGCGTATTTAAGGGCGGCTGCCTTCAAAGGGGTGAAGCCATTGCATTGGTGGTTAAATCACTTGTTTGACACAGTTCTTTGTATGGATGATACCTGAAGTTGAAAGTGGTTGGGTGGGTTGGGTGGTTGCTTGACATTTGCACATAAATTTCGCATTAACCTGACACGTGAGAAATGCAAAGAAAATGGGCATAAATAAAAGGGCCAGTCTAGAACCCACGTTGCAACCCTCGTTGCCAACGCCTTGGCTTGGCTGCTGTGCCGATTTCAGCCAAAAGATAAATAATAAAGCGCTACCCAGACGCATTTATATTTGCGGTTGCGCCACTACCTACCCCTGACTCCAACTCTAGCTCCAGCTCCAGCTCCAGCGCTTGCTGCCACTTTGCGGCTGCTGCTGCTGCTGCTGCTCGGCTGACTTCTTTGCAATAAAATCGTAATAAAACACATTGGTCACGTAATTTCGTTTGTCTGTGGGATTTTATTGCCATTTTTTTGTTGCCTCGTGCAATTTTAAATTGTTATAAATGTGACGGCACACAGAAGCTTCTGTGTTTACACACTGACTACTCCCCCCCACCCCCTCTCACACTCATTGGGTTTGCTTACTTGCCTGTGTGTATTTATGATGTGGAAAATATCTTGAAAACTGCAGCACACACACACAAACACAAACACATCGCTTCATCTAATAAAAAATGTCCTTTAACACACGCCCTGTCCTTGCCGCCCACTCTCACTGTGTGGGCAAAACTTTCACTGCACACACACAGCACAGGCGACGACAATTAAGCAACAAAACTTTGATAAATTGCTTCCTTGCTGGCGCTTTATGAGTTCCCAGCCACTCGGTGTGTGAGCTTAGGGCTTCTTTACACTAATTAAGGGGCTCATGGTTTCCTGCAAATATTTGCTAGCTGTGCTAGCTTGTGGGTTAGGCTAACCCAAATCCGCAGCACGTTTTGTAGTTTGCATTTATTAATGAGTTTTTATGAAATTATAAGTTATAAACTAATCAGTGCAGAGTACAAAAGGCAATTCGTCATGTCTATAATAAATAGTCGAGTCTCGCTATATTGATAGCTAAAATAAATTGCTGGCTTGTGGATGTTGGGGAGAGAGGGTTAGGTCAGCGTTATGGGTTATGGATAAAATGCAATCTTCAGCAAATTATAGCAATTTTTCAGCTTATAGAAAAGTGCATAGCATTCAACTTGCAATTTGCTGCAGTCGCTAACCCTAAAGGGTAAACTCGCAATTACTTTTATTATTCAACCGAACCGGACTGCGCCAAGTCTTGACCAACGTTTCACCTTCACATTCACCCCGAAGCAGCAGCAGCAGCAGCGGCAGCAGCGACTGCGACAGCAACTGCAAGTTCAGGTCAATTCCTTAGAGCTCCGACTGATTGATGAGTGTGTCTAGGCAATTTTTATATATAAAAGCGCATTGCTATATGGCCCCAACTATATAGTCAGACTGAATATTATTAAAATGCAAAATGTATTATTAGTAGTAAATGGCGAGGCAGCGGAATTTTTGTTCATTTTTTAGACCGTGGGCGTTTGCGTTTAACGTTGGCCTGGCCAAGCAACTTGGCTATAAATCGCAATGAGTCAACGACTGCAAAAACTGTCCACAGTTCTTAACTCATTTTGGTCGAGCAAGCGATGAACGCACAACGCAACGCGCGACGTTTATTGGTTCCGTCTGGCCATTTATTTCACTCCTATGATCCGCTGGCGGAAGCCATTAAAGCCACCACCACACACACACATATATACAGACGCACAGTAGGAACCGGCTGCTGTTGTTTGGCTTTACCTGCTTGGCAGTCGAGTTTTTAAGATAAACCCAAAACCGGTTGAGCAGCAATCGCTATAAACATGGCAAAAAGTCTAAACAGAGCAGCAAGAACGCAGAATTCGTAGCCGGGCTAAGAGCAATACATCAGTTAGTTGCAGCTCATCCAGTTGCAGCTCCAACCCATTTGGCGACCCATTAGACAATCGCGCACATTTCATCAGTTGGCCACTTTAGGCCACAAAGTGCAGAGAGTAGCCCAAGCAGCTTTGTTGGCTTTAGCTCAGGTTAATCATATGCGCAGCGGCAGCTCTTGCCGCGTAGTTGAAGCCATCAACAACAAGCAACAACCGGTGCCGGTTTAGCGACTTCGTGTGTGGGCTTTGGCCCAATGGCTGGTTGGCCTGGCTGGCAAGGTGGCTGAATGCCCGTGATCAACGTGCTTGAACCAAAGCACAGTCATTAGTTTAATTGCACTGTTTATGAAGCATTCTCATACACATTGAAAGCAACAACAGCAACAGCAACAACAACAGCAGCAACATGCGCTGCAAGTGTCTGCAGCAGCTGCCGCTGGACTTTGGTTCGCTGATTATCATTTAGCAATTTTGTTTGTTGTGCTCGCTGCGCTGTTTACATTTTGCATGCGTTGCACTCATTTGGCCACGCCAAGTGTTGTTAGTTTTAAATTAAATTAAATTTAACGTCAGTTAATAGAAAACTTCATTTATGTCGAGCTTGATGTGTATAATCTGCATGTGCAGATGACGTTGCATGCAACAAAGCTAAGTGCACATGACACAGGCAAGAAGACAAACATTTAAATATTTGTGGTTATTGTTGCTAAACTTTAGCTTGACTTTTATTTATTTATAAATTCAGTCAATCAACTCTTTACAGCTATTTTAGGCGCTTTTATTTTTAAGCAGCTCAATTAAGCAGCATTTAAATATTTATTTTATGCATAAAGTATTTATAGATTAATTGTGCGCTTCGTTTATTTAGAAAGCTTAAACTATTCAATGCTCAAATTAACATACAAAACGACAAACATTTAAATATTTATTTTATTTTTAAGCTATTTAAGTTTATAAAGCATTTGTTTCATTTTATGTATGACAAGCTCAAATTAAGTTTAAAAATTAATTATGGCCTACAAACATTTTGAGCATATCTTAATGGATATCAGCAGCAAATTGCTTGCGTTGTTAACAATCAATTTTTATGCTTTGAGTGCAGCTGTAGTTCCGTTTCTTGTCGTTGCAACAACAACAACAAAAAAAAATACGAGCAACAAAACATTTAGAAGTAAATAATTTGAAAATGTACTTAAAATCAATTTAGTTAATAACTGGGCAATTTGGTGCCCAAGCCAGCGAATACTTTGGAATATGCCGACACATACAACGCACTAACACCCAACAACGTGTGTCTGTGTGTGTGCGTTTATGAATAAACTAAACATGTTGCATGCCACTGACGGCCGCGTCGGCACTCGTCTCAGCTTTGCTCAATTCATTCTGGCCATGCGAATAATAATTTTTCAACAATGGCCGCAACAACTAAAACAACAACAACAACTGAACACGCTTAATAATAGTTGTTCCAACACATACGAACGAGAGAGAGGCACTAACTAAAGCAGGCCTAGCCGGCGGGTAATCGTTTTACTCAACGGGCAATTTCGAAAAGCAGCAACAGCCACTTGGCCAAAACAAAGCAACCTGCTGACCAGTCACAGTCCAGAGTGTAACCCTCTGGGCCAGAGCATCGACTCTCTGCTTAATTGCTTGAACAACAGTTTATAAATAAAATTAATTATGTGCTTCAATTATTTTGCAATTTGCATTGCAGCAATTCACATAAACATAACTGTGCCTGGCCTGGTGCGTCTTTGTCTTATTTATGTGGCTAAGCTGCAGATTTATATGGCACGACGAGTTGTTGGGGCCCAGCCCAACTTAACACATACTCAGCCGCTATGAGTTACGATTGCAATTTTACAACCGACTGCAGTCTGTAGTGGGACTCGAGTCTATGGAGGGTTAAGCAGCTGCAAATTGCAAGTTAAACTCTAGCGCAGTTCAAGTTTAAAATTGGCAATAAATTCTCTTCAGTATTGTTGTTAATTTCAACAATGAAAAGTACACCAACACTAAAACACCAACACTAAAAAATTATGGCTGCAAGTTTCAAATTTACAATTATTGTTTAATTGTTAATTGTTAAATTTGTTTTACACCAATGAGCCGAAGAGTGTTGAAGCTAATTTTAAAACAACAACACTAAAAAATTATAGCTGCGAGTTTCAAATTTCAGATTATTGTTTATTTGCTAATTGTTAAAGTTCAACAATGTTTTTCACCAATCAGCCGTCGAGTGTTGTTGAAGCGCTATAATTTACTAGGTAATCTACTTCTAAAACACCAACGGCAAGTTTCCAATTTCAGTTTAATTGTTTTATTGTTAATTGTTAAATCTCAACAATGTTTTTCACCAATGAGACGTCAAGTGTTAAGGTTAAACAGCTGCAATTTGATAGTTAAACTTTAGCGCAGCTCAAGTTTAAAATTGGCAATAAATTCTGGATTAATTCTGTTCAGTATTGTGTGCAGCAATTGTTGATTTTGTTGTTGATTTTAACAATACACCAACACTAAAAAATTATAGCTTGCATTACTGCAAATTTTACATTTTCAGCTTATTGCTTAATTGTTAATTGTTAAAGTTCAACAATGTTTTTCACCAATGAGCCGTCGAGTGTTGTTGAAGCGTCAATTTACTTTAGCTGTTATTATTTAGTTTTGTTCATAGTGTCGCTCATATTTTTCATTTCAGCATATACATATATAATAGCATTATATATATGCTTTGGTTTTTGTTGCTGTTGTTGTTGTTGTGTGTGTGGCAAGAGATAAAAGTGCCAAAGCAACTTGTCATAATAAATTTAAGCGAATGCTGCGTCGCCTTTTTACCATTTTATTTATGCGCTTTTCATAAAACACAATAGCTTTTGTTTAATAACAGTGAAATTTATTTTTAAACAACAGCAGCAACAGCAATTAAATTATTTTTTTTTTCGCCTTAATGAAGCAAGCGCAGACAAATTTTATGCACTTTGATTTTGCTGCTGTTGCTGCCGTTGCAATTATAAATTTGCATCAATTTATTTTCATTTTAATAATCTGTTAACAATGCAATTTGGCTTTTGCAATTTTCAGTCGATTGTGATTGCATGTGGGGCGTATGATCAAAGCGAAAGCGACGCCAGCACCAGCCTATGCAAAATCAAGTTCAATAATGTTTATCAGCAGACACGCATGCAACACACACGCACACAGACACAAATAATGTGAAACAATGTTTAGGGCCTACAATCAATGGCAAAATGTTGCAGCAGCAGCAGCAGCAGCAACGAGCGGCGGCAGTTTTGTGTGAAAACAATGTGCAGCATTCAAATGATTAAAACAGCTTCGAAAATGCTGCAGCCATGACCAAAGCACCAGCTCAACTCACACACACACACACACACACACACACAGATACAACAACAACAACAGCAAGTGAGCAACAACTGTGTGCGCCACGTTAATCTTTGAAAATCCGAGTGCTGTATGCGGTATTATGCGAAAATTTATCTGATTTAACACCTAATATACAATAACTTAATATGCAGTGTGTACCAAACGCTTGGCAGCCAAGGGCCCCCCCCGCCACCCAACCCCCCTACTAGCCATACATACATACATGAGTCGCTGCTGGCAACACTTGTTTGGTAGAATGTGCGCATAGGGCGGCTCAAGCACAGTGGTGCCAAATAAAGCAAAAATGCCAATGACTAAAATTGCTGGCAAACAATTTTGAATTAATGTAGTTAAAGTCGAAATAAAAGCAGCTCCAATTTTATTTATATGTGTCTTTGCTAGCGCATTTTGCACCACTGTTATGTGGCAGCAACATTTATGTATGTTGCATGCAACTACAGCAACAACAGCTACAGCTACAGCTTCAAATTGCAATGCTCAGCGCACATTGTGCAGCCAAAAAAGCTTCAACAAATGTGACTGCCACACACACACACACACATACACATTTAGGCACGTTTAGTCTGTGTTTGTGTGTGTAAGTGTGTTGCTGCGCCTGGTATGCGGCTTTTGGAAAATGTGAATATGAACTGCATAAATCTTCCAGCGGCAACGGCGGCAGTCTTTGCCAGCTTCGCCTCGCCCGCCGCCCGCCGCCCGCTTCAGCCGCTTTGCTGGCTTTACGGCTTTTGAGCTTCGTTTGGCTATAACAAAAAAAGGAGTCGGCCTGTTGGCGCTGGTCAGATATATGGGCATAGGTACAAGCTCATACTGTGTGCACTCCAAGCTCAAAATGCGAATAGAATGTGGCGGGCATCAAAGTTCAGGGCGCACTTACTCAGAGCCAGAGCCAGGCCAGCGACTGGGACGTTGCCTCTTTTTTTTTGCTGCTCTCACTCATAACTTTGGTATTATTATGCATTCATAACGCCATTTTAATCACACACATGCAGAGCTGAGATATGTACGAGTTAGCACTGAACAAAAGGATGCAACAGTTAGCCCAAGCTCAGCTATTGAATTCATAGAGTAACTTAAGTTAATATTAAACTGCTGCCAATTTCGTCGCTGCTGCTGCTTGGCTAATTGCTTAACATTATTATGTTGCAGTTGCTTGGCAGTAAATTTAGCAGAAAATGTCGCAAAATCTATATAATTTGTACTGGCAACAAATTCCAACTGTGCACTGTTTGTACTCGCAGTTCGAGTTGCTACTCCCGCTCCTGCTCCATGATTTATTACCCAATTTTACTGCCATGTTTTCTTAATTTCGCATTCGACATTTCCCCAGTACGTGGGCGCGTGAGGCGCCTCCTGTTTGCTGCTGCTGCTGCTGCTGCTGTGGCAGCCATGCGTACCAAGATACAACCTCCAACCCCCGAACACAACCCTCTAGGCAAAGCCTTAGCCTGTCGGGTTGTAACTCAACGAAATAAAATAAAACACGCACCAAAGCACATTCATCCCTCGAGAAATATCGCTTATTTGGTCGGTAATAATTCTTCGCTGCGCCGCCGCAACCCCCAACCCCCTTTCGAGGCAGCGCTGTCTTGACAAAACAACAAGCAGGCGCGCCCACACAACAAACAGAGCAACAAAAACAAAGCGCCAGCCAGCATCTTTCTTAGCTAAGGAGTTCGCTCCTTCGTTCGTTCGTTTTGTTGTTGCTGCCGCATCTGCCACGTGCGTGAGCTGGAAGAGAAAGTTTTGCCTGCCACTCGAGCCGGGGGCACAGGTTCAGGTCCAAGACATTGGCCAGCAAAAAAAGGTGAAGCCTGTAGCTAGGAATAGGAGTCGGCTCAGTCTCTCTCTCTGAAAATTTCTGCGCTCGTAGACACTTTTTACGAAATATTTCATCGAAATGTGTCCCTGGTGTAACATTTAATATTAAAGGTGGGTGGTGCCTGGGTGGGTGGTTCTCTACTTATAAATTAGCTTTACTTTTAAGACATTTTCGCTGGGCGGCGAATAAAGCAGCGTGCGTAGAGAAAGTTTACAAAAAAAAATGGAAGAAAACTGCGGCGACAAGAGCCAGAAAAAAAGGCAAAGAATGCGCCAATGAAGCGCAAGCTACAAACTTGCAACAATAAATCACAAGTTAATTACAAGCGCGTATTAACTTGCTGCCCCCGCCACATGCCGCAGCAGCAGCAGCAGCAGGCAACATGCCCCACTCAGTGGCTGCTGCACAAACAAGCTACAAATTTCATAATTATATTTTATGCGATTTATTATTTGTGCCTCGTTGTCAAGTCTGTTTGCGCAGAGATAATGCCACAAGCAGTGGCAGGCAGCAGCAGCAGCAGCGGCGGCATCTTCTATGCCACTTATCTTTCATGTTGGCTGCCCCCAACTCAGTTGCCTGCAGTTTTGCCCATTGTCATCATGTGTTGAACCAATTTAATTGCCAAACTTTTGTCATGGGGCAGGCAATAAATGCGGGCACAATAATTTTCCCACTCCCCTTGGCAAATTCTCAGCCTCGCCTCGCATCGATAAGAGAAAATCATATTAATTATGATTATTAATTTTATTGGTTTCATCTGCTGCTGCCAGCATCTTTGGCTTAAAGCAGCTTGTCTTATAATTTTTATAAGCTTCCAAGTGCTTGAGAATTATTTTTATGCTGCTCTTGAGTCTTTGTCATTATTATAAGCTCGCTAATGTTGCAACTCCTGCTACAGTTTAAAGTTGTGTATAGGCAAGTTAAGAATAAAGTTGGCAGTTCATAGAAAAGTTTGCATTGCCCTCTTAAGATTGCGTGCGGCATTTTTGTATAAACAATTTCAGCTGCTTGTTGTTTTTTGTTTTAGCTGAAGTAATTTACATATTTGTTAGGCAGCGGCCTCGGCCATTCGTCTAAGCAATGCCCCCCACCATTTATTCATTAATTCCAAGTCGTCCGACATAAATTAGTTAACTTTGGACTTGGATTCGTACTGGCGACTTGGGCTGGCAAAGAATTTTAATAGCCCAACCCCCTCACGTCTCCCTCCACTCTCTAGAGAGCATCCAAGGCAAATGTCTGACAGTTTTGGGCGCTCGAACGGTACAAAGCACTGAACTGAGTGGGAGGCAAACATAAGCTGCGGTTTCTTTTTACCATTGCCACAGCAAGTGAACTGAAGTGAAGTGAAGTGAAGTGCATGTTGCCACCAGCAACAACAACAACAACAACAGCAACAACAACAATTGTAACTCTAGGCTGGGCAGGCGGCGTTCGCTGCCAACTCAAGTAGAAAAATACTCGTACAATGCAATAATACAAAGCGCAAAAAAATAGTAGAAAAAAATAAAGAAAAAATGGGTGGAAAAAAAATATAAAAATAAACCTGCAAAACATTGTAAAATGAAACGACGGGCGTGAGCATGAAAAGCGAGCGAGCGAGCGAGTCCCGCTTGGTTGGCTGTTTGGATTGTCTGTTGTTGCCTGCAAAAAAGTTTTTCTCCACTCTTCGAGTTGTTGTTGCTGTTGCTTGCAACAATCTTGAACAATTTTTTGTTTTCGGCGCTATGTGGGCCGCAGGCGGAAACACCCAATACAAGTCACATCTGGATTTATGTCATGCCTTTAATTGGCTGCTGCTGCCGTCGAAGCCAACGCGGCCCCCAGTACTCAGTCTCAGTCTCAATTGCAGCCCAGACCCATAACCAGAGCCGCAGCTATACATTAGCAACGACTTGATGTTGCTGCTGTTGTTGTGGGGCAGCAATTAAAAGCAAATTTTTTCTGTGTGCGCCATCTTCGGGATTTTGGCGTTGCAATTAAAAACGAATTTCGCGTAGCTTCATTAGCCGCCGCTGGCGCCTGCAATTTTAAATATTCATATACCGATATATATGTAGCTAATGGCTTCAGTTGCATGATAAACTAGCTGAAGATAAACACATGCGGCACATAAGTGAGCGAGCTCGCGTATTGGTTGCCCAGCTGTCGCCAATTTCAAATTAAATTCAATGAAATTTTGTGTTTGCTGCGAAAAAAGGAAGGAAAGATATAACGGAAGGGTTGCGCCTTGGGGGGGGGGGGGGGGGAGGCTTGGGTGGCGTTGTGTTGACTGCTCTGGCTGGCACTTGAGAGGCCGTCGCCCAGTCTGGAATTTATGTGCTCCAGCGACAACATATGGTCACGTAAATTCATGCGACAATATACGATATGATGTCACACACAAACACACAGTGGCAGACACTGCGTATACTTTATTTTTTATGCAAAACGTTGTAGGGACTTTTTTAATATGTGCAAAGAGTCTTCAAACTAAACTGTCGCCAACTGCTTGCCAGGCACTGATTTATGCTCGAGCAGCTGCCATAGGCTCAAGTTAATAAGCGTGCCTCATAATTTAGCAAGCGCTTTTGAATACAATTCGGTGAGTCTCTCTAACTGTGTGTGTGTATCTGTGTGTGTGTGTGTGTGTTGACCCCTTCAGCTATTGACTGCAAGTTATGGCGCTTGGCAGAGTGTGAAATTGGCAAGCAGCAAAATAAAGATAACTTTTGGCCAAGAGAGCTGCAGACAGGCAGACAATCGAAGTGAGGTGGTGGTGGGTGGGGGTGGGTTGCTGGTCCCAGTGAGGCAGTCAGTTCATAATTTGCTGGCAAGATTTTGCAAAATATTAGTTAAACAAAACATAAAGCAAAAGACGTTGCAGACGTTGCTGCTGCTGCTGCTGCTGGTTGCATACGTGGCTTAAATCACCTAAAAGCATGCAACATAATTCAACAAGGCGGCAGCCAGCTTCTTGCCACACAAGCGTGTGAGTGCGAGTGCGAGCGAGAGCGCATGCCAAAGCTTGGAGACTGTTGGCTGCCCAAGAAGCGACGAAGCTTAACGTTTCCGTTTCCTTTATGCTCAAGCAGCATACGAACCGCCCCCAACCACCACCCAAAACACCCAACACACATTTAATGACACTAGCTAGGTGGGTGGGTAGGTGGGTGGGCAACGACTTGGCTTGTTGCCTTTTTTGAAGTTGGTTTTGTTTTTGCATGTGCATGTGGACTAAGTGAATCTCGAGACTGGCACTCGCTGTGGGACAGCGACTGGAGCTGGAGCTGGAGCTGGGACTGCTACTGAGACTGAGACTGGGCAAGACAACAAGGTTGACATTAGCGCGCTGAACGCGCACAACGAAACCCAATTAGAAGCGAGATATACGACACCAAAGTGAGGCGATGAAACAACATGAAATTGTAGCTAGAGCACTGCTCCAGCTCCAGCTCCTGCTCCTGCCGTGCCAAAAGGCCAACAATGAAGCGTGTAATTACAAGCGTAAAGCGTTGCCCTAAAGACGCAGCTGGGCTGAGGCTGAGGTGGGTGGCTGCGTAGTAAAAATCTCACATGCTCACGCGCGAAAAAGACGACAACCATTTTTTGAAAAGGGTTGGCTGGCAACCAAGGAGAGTTATGTCTGCTACGCTCAGTTTGCTTGTGGGTGGGGCTGGGCTGGTTGGGCGTACGCGTCGCAGCGCATAATTACTTTACAAGTTCATTATAAACCATCATAAATCTATAAAACGTAGTCCTGGGGGGGCAGACTGGGAGCTCTAACGAATGAAAATTTGAACTTTGCCACTTATTGCCAGCTCAGCTCCATTGTCAGGCCTCCAGTAAATTGTTGAGCTCAGCTGAGCCAGAGGGTTGTCAATGTTGCTGTTGCTGCTGTTGCTGCTGTTGTTGCTGTGGTGCAGGCAATAGAAACAATAGCAAGTAATTCACTTGCGAAAATGTTATTGATTACGAAACACGTTACAGAATGACACAAGTGCGAGCAAACTGCAGTGCACAGTGGTGCCAAATAACGAGCATAGCTCTATAGAAAATATCTATATAAAGCACAGCTGTTAAATTTCGATTAGAATTACTAAACAATTAAATTATTTTTGGAATATAATAAAAATAATTTATATTTAAAGATAGAAATTTTAGAAATTAGTATTTAATGCTTAGATGTAATTTTAAAGAATTTATTTTGCAATGAAATAAATTAAGCTTGAAGAAATGCTTTGTAAATTAAAAAAAAAAATATTGTTTAAATGTTATTTAAATTTTAGAGCAACACGAATTATTTAATGACTTACTAGCTATTGAGGCTTATATAAATATTTAAATTATTCTTTCATATTCGATATTATTATTATATATTACATGCAATTAATATGTTTATAGGCTTGGCTCAGTTTCTTTAAATGAAATGTGTGTTTTAAATATTTTACTGCATGCATTTTGTGTCACTGTGCGCTCTGCTGTTTGCCACACTGCACTGTGTGTTTTGTTGATTTTGTGCAAAAGCAATTCGAGCATAAATCTTTCCAACGACAAACTCTCGCACACACACAGACACAGGCACAAACATACAGCGGGCAGTGTAGAGACTGCAGCAGGTTTGGCGAAATGGACGAGACAGGAATAGGAATAGGACTGGGAATGGGAATGGGAATGGCAAAAAAATCGCAATATGAACGTCGACTGTAGCCACGGAAATTAACTGTTAGTTTCACACGTTCTAGCAGCCAGAAAATACATGAGGCAAGGGCATAGAGAGAAGGAGAGAGCGAGCTAGCAAAAGAAATGTTGCTGCAAACTTTCACTTTCTGTACAGCAGAAAAAAACAAAAGAAAATAAGTGCAAAAAAAAAAAAAGTAAAGAGAATGTGTTTGGCTTTTGCCTGGGAGCAGCTGCGCTGAACTCGAAGCCTTGTCACCCACGCAGTTGGACCATAAGTTTGTCGTTTAGTTTGTGTGTGTGTGTGTGTGTGTGTGTGTGTGTGAGTGTGGAAATGAAAATAAAACTTCAAGTGCCAATTATGTGTGAAATTCCCGACACTTTTGGGCTTGTTTACTTTTATGCGAGCTTAATGAAGTTGCACTTGGTGAGCTTATTATGAGAAATATCAAGCTGATAAGCTAAAACGCCAGCAGCAGCAGCAGCAATGGCAAAAGCAATTAAAAACGCATTCGATGCTACAGCCAAGATAAGCTATAAAAAATATATAAACCTGCCACAGCAGCAGCAGCAGCAGTGGCAGTGGCAGTGCCAGTTAAGCGAGTGGGCGTGTCAAATCAGCGCTGGGCATTGCGCACTCGAATGCAATTAAAAAGCTACAGATACGCAATGTATCTCAAAGATTGCCTCAGCTGCTGCAGGGCCCAACCCCAACCCGCTCGTAAATAATCACAGCTGAACGCTTATCAGTGAATCGAGCCGCCATTTTGTTAGCTCCCCATTTTGTAATTTATGCTTGACACTTGCGACTTTGATGCTCGCTTTGAGAATTTTATTGATCGAAATGTTGGCGGAAATGTTGCACATTTCCGTTGCTATAACTCTCGTCTCTTCGATTGCCGTCCGTCGACGTCCCATGTGACGTCAACGAATTTTGTGCGTTTTTAGTTTTTGTCTAATGAAGTCTGAAATTGAAAATCTGTCGCTGGACAGCAGCAGCAGCAGCAGCAACTTCTTCCGCTTGTCTGCAACAGCAACAGCAGCTGCTGCTAGATGCTGCCGCCAGATATGAAGCAGCTTGACATTGTGCCATTTAGTTATTTATTTATAAATGGCCCTAAGAGCTTCTTCGACGACTCGAACTTGAATAACTTCATTCTCTCAGCATCGTCGTTGCTGCTACAGCTCCAGCTGTTGTTTGCTTCAAACGAATCGAGCTAAAATAGAGTCGTTGATTATTTAAATGAAGGCACGACAGCAGCAGAAGGCGTTCCACACATATATAGATATATATATACATATCTTTATCTATGTGTATCTATATGGAAATGGCGTGTTGCGTGTTCACATTTTGTTTTATATGTATTCATTTTATTTTATATACATTTGGGGCGTTTGCAGCGCTCATTAATTGAGCTATTAAGATAAACCCGCAGCGCCTTTTTCGTTATTTTTGGTTGGTTCAGCTTCGTCGCATTTTAGCCACTGGGTCAATCATTTCACTTCAAGCCGGCGCGGCGCGTCTATTTAACATCTCAAAGCTGGCAGCCACATTCATTGTAAGGCGTAGACAATAAATTTCGCTTTGTGATATATTCATTAAATGTTAGTTTAATTGCCGTGACATGCTGGCCAAATTTCAAATAAAGCAGCAGTCAAACTTGTCTTGATTAGCAGCAGCTACAGCCTCACTTAATTAGCTTTAACCCTTTGCTCAGACTTTTGAACAGGTTTTTGAACATAACTCAAAACTAAATGCAATGCCAGGCAACATGATCAGTGATCAAAGAGCTTGGACTCGCTACCTGTTGAGCTTCAGCAATGAATTATTTTAATGACGAGCAAAATGTCTGTTGTATCTTTTTTTTTCGGCCTGCGCATGCGTGAGCTGCAATTGCCGCCAAACCAGTTCTTGCAACGCGGCCATTGAGCGCCCTGCAACAACAGACATATATATAATATATATGACTGAACTTAGTACGTGCGTGCAGCTGATCGCAGCAGCGGCAGCAGCAATTTTGGATCAACAATCAGTTGCACAATTTGAACTGCATCTCTTGGCCCAAATCTTTGCTGCAAACTCAATTAGGCAAGTGTCAACTCCCTCTAGCTCTGTCTGAGGCAATTAAAATGCAGGCGCAGTTTGAATTGCAAGCTGCAAGCTGTGCACACACCCAAAACGTGTTGCAAACCGCAACGCACGCACACACACACACACACGCATGCGGCAGAGATACAATTGTATCTATAAGATTGCAATTGCGCATTTGCCACCGCAAGCATCAATATGCAAACAGCCAGAGACAGAGACAATGGCTCGAGTACTAGACACGGCACTAGGCATAATCACGTGCCGAGGCTGAGGCTGAGACTTTCGTTACTCCCTGCGGCCAATTTAATTGACAGATTTAGTGCTACTCGATTGGCAGTGCGGAAAATTAGTTTGCTAACTCAGTTTGACTGCAGCGTAGCATAGATTTAATTAAATTGTGAAATAAAATGCGTGCGTGGGCGAGAGAGAGAGAGAGAGAGAGCAACACACACGCAATTCATTGATTTTGTATTGATTGTATTTTCTTTTTGGCCAAAACAATTTCCGCCTCAGCGACTTGCGACCTTGAGTGGCAGCCACAAATAAGAGCCAAACCCTTTTCACTTGAATTTGAAGCATGTTGTCTGATTTCAAAGTAACTCTATGCCACATTTGGTGGCGTGACACGCGTGCGTGACAATTTTTATACAATAAATTAAAGTAGCGTAGGGCGCTTTGGCCATTTTGATATTTGGTATTTGGAAACTAAGTAGTGTGGCACACACATGCGCACTCATGTTGCATGTCCGTCTATATATAGAAATAGCATAGATCACACTGCTGCTGCATGCAACATGGAGTCGCAGCATCAACTGCTGATTTATTGGCAACGCCCCTACTGCTCATAAGCGAAAGAGACAACAGCACATTTCTCTGCTTTGCCTTTTCTTGGAGTTGCGTCTCCCGTTTTCGGGTGCAAAGTTCGTTGTGTGTGCGCCAAGGCAAACACGTAAACTGTCAAAACTTTAAATCCCACTGGAATTTAAGTTAAAAAATACAACACGTACTGCGCTTTGGGGGCGCAGCTGCTATTTTGTTAAAAATAAATAAAAATGAAGGCAGGCAGGCGGCGGCATAGACAAGACAAGACAAGAGCCGAACCTTGAAATTCTAACTGCTCTTCAGTCTAAATAAACTAACAAGAATTTTTCACGCCTTGCCATGCAAAGTTTTATTGTGTGTAGAAACTTCCAAACATTTAAATTATGTACTTGGAAATATACAAAATAAGTAAAAAGCAGCGCAGCGCAGCGCGCGCGAATTGAAATGCTTTGGAAAAGTCTACAAAGAAAATTGCGCGACGCAGCAGGAGACGAAGCAAAATGAATTTCGCACTTTTTCGCATAATAAATTTGAAACTTGGCCAGCGCGTAGCTAACAAAAAAAAAATACATATATATATATGTATATAAAGTAAAATAAAATAAAAGCAGAAATAAGCCAAAGCTGACAGGAACCTAAGAAAAAAATACATACTATATATATAAATTCAGCAGCGAACTTTGCTGCAAAGTTTATTTTTGCATATATGTAAGTATAAATAGGAGTAGGGTTGGTTGGTGGGTATTGTGGGTGGGTGGGGCAGCAGGCGCGTGACAAATTCCATTGAAAATTGTAGAGCGCAACTCACGTACTGCTGCCTCTTTAGCCAGCTTGGGTTGCTAAATAAAATGAAACTTTTTTCTTTTGCGCAAAAACCTCAGCGTGATGTATGCCAAAGTCGCAGGACATGCGCTAGAGCGAGAGAGAGACTCGACTGAGACGACTCGAGTGAGGCGCTGAGATTTAAGTTAAGCAGCAAACAGGTTTAGTGCTAAATAAATTTATTTATGCGTTCTAAAAACAGAGCATGAAGAGAAATTGGAATTGTAAATGTTGCAGTCTCTCGATGTTTAACAAATTATCGATTGTTTTGGGGAAAAAAATGTTTCGAATATTTAAGCATAAATAACATAAATCTAAATGTGGCATTTAAATAAAAACGTTTAACAATTTAATTCTTATGTAAATAGCCCAAGCAATTAAGCGCCTAATGGCTAGAACTAATCCCCAGCTGTTGAGGCTGCTGCCACATAAACCAAATTTTCAACAACAAAACTTTTGTCAATTCTCATTGGTGCAAAAACACTGCAATTTATTTTTATACGCTTTGTTGCAAAAATTAAATTTTCATTGTCTATAACCGACCGAGCGAGCGAGCGAGCTTCATATGCTGATGCAGTCAGGCGAGCGAGCTGGCAAGATAAATGCGTTTTCACTTTATGACTTTCGTGTCGGCATAAATTTGTTAATACCTTTAGGCCAAATTTATAACATAATAAATGCTCATAATGTTTAACTTAACATTTTGCCACAGCCTCAACTGCGCATAAACTGTGAAAGTTACTTAACATTGTCCAATGGCGTAAAGAGCCAGAGAGAGAGACTTTGCTGATAAAATCAGCAACTCCCCCTCTCTCTCTCCCTCTCTCTGTTCTTGAGCTGCATGTATGGCATGTGTTTGTGCATAATGCAGTTGAGGTGCGAGTGTGTGAGTGCACATAAAATTGAGTTATTGCACTTGAGGCAAATTAAACTTCATAAATATTTAAAATCAGAGATTAACAGCACTGCTGCTGGCAGACAGAGAGCGGCCCGAACGGCAAGCGTTTGTCCTCAGCTTTGTATTGCTGTCCAATTAAAGTGGCATTACAATGGCATAACTGCAATTTAATGTGCCACACGGCCGACTGCAAGCAGTTAAAGTTGTTGCCACACACAACTTAGCCAGCAAACTGCCAATGCTAATAAAAAATTCAATTTTCGTTTGTTTTTTGTGTGTTTGGCTGCCTACGTCAAAAGTTGAATTTATATTTATGTTATGACAAGCAAAGCGACTTTGCCGAAATGATTTTTCAATTTAATAGCTCTGCTGAAATGTTTATGTCCACGAAATGTTGCAACGCAGGCAAATGAACTCGCTTTGTCAGTCAGTTTTATATATGAATAATTGCTTATTAAATATATTTTATTTACTCTCTGTTGCAACAGGCACAAACGGGCTGAGGAGACGCGGCCGACAGACGTACACCCGCTACCAGACGCTCGAGTTGGAGAAGGAGTTCCATACGAATCACTATCTGACGCGTCGGCGGCGAATCGAGATGGCGCACGCCTTGTGCTTGACAGAGCGACAGATCAAGATCTGGTTCCAGAACAGACGCATGAAGTTGAAAAAGGAAATCCAGGCGATCAAGGAGCTCAACGAGCAGGAGAAGCAGGCGCAGGCGCAAAAGGCGGCGGCAGCAGCGGCCGCGGCGGCGGCGGTCCAGGGCGGCCACTTAGATCAGAATTAGAATGAATTAGTTTCTTTTTGCTTAGCCTAGCGTGCAGCATTAAAAAATATTGTAACAAATAAACCATTTACTTAACTTAATTGCATAATAATGATAATTAAACATTAAACAATAACAATACGTTTAATTCTAATACTATTGATATTGTATTATGGTAACATAAATGAATTATTTCAACAAACAAATTGCAAATTGTTTGAAACGAATATACGTAAATACGATCATAAAATTGGTAGCGTTAAGTAAATGAAACAAGTAGTAGTTACAAAAAACAAACAAACAAACATAATATACGTAAATACTATATGCATATAAATTACGAAAAATACGATTTACAAATTTTTCATTTACCTAAACGTAATGTTTGCAAAAAATTATAAATTGCCTGCGTAAGATTTATGCATTAAATTTTCTCTCTCTCTCTCTCTCTCTCTCTCTCTGTCTCTATCCAACGCTTTTGTTTCTCATGTTGTACACAATTTGTTGCTTACGGCTATGTTTATAAATTATTTGGAAAATACTCAAATGCGAAAATGTTGAATGTTTGTTTAAATTAATTCAACATAAAAATTATTGAAAATTTAACTTAAATATAAATAGAATTTGTTAGTAAAGTAAAAATATAATACACAAAAAAAACATAAATTTTAGCAAACTAAAATTAATAATAATAAAAAACAACAATGTGTATAGTTCGTGCTTAAAACAAAACAAAAACTAATGCAATTTTAGTTAACTTTGTTTAATTTTAAATTAATTTTGTTTATTTTCTCGTCTAAGCGAACAAAACAAACAAAAAAAAAACACAAGAACAAAAAACAAACGTGAAGCTGTTTTCTTTAAGTAATTTTTAAAGTTTTTTAAACTAAATTAATTCCTAATTTTATTATGTTTAGTTTAATGAAAAGCGTTTATGAGATTATCTGACAGCAACAAGCAGAAAAACAAATATGAAATGAAAAAAAAAAGAAAGAAACTTTGCCCTGGCAAATCGAATAAATTATTGGTTTTAAAAAAATCTACAAAAGAAAAGAACAAAAAAAAGAATTAAATAATTGTGTTATTATTTTAGTTAAAACTTTTGTTGTTGTTCCGCCCACTCTTTAATATGTATATGATTTTTGCTTTGTTTCTCGTATATAGAATTAGAGCTTAGAGTTCTCGATAATTGTGGCTAGTGCTAATAATATGGCACGTGTGCATGCTAAATTGCTTTTGATCTCGTTTTCGTTAATTGTTCGAAAGTATATACAAATAGATACGATGCCCCAATACCAATACCATACCAATACCACTGGGGTTGGGGTTTGATTCACTTAAGGGTTAACCATGACAACCTTGACAACATGTATACGTAATTAGCGCGTAAGGTTCAAACAAACAAATAACTATACGAATAAAAGCTCTATAATATACACCCTACATAAACATATACATACATAACATATATATATATTTATATTTGTGTATTTTACATTGAACAAAAATGAACAACAATAAATGGATATTTGCCACAGCAGCAACTACATAAGAGATTAAGTTAAATGTTATAGATGTAATAAAATGACAAAACAAATGAAACAAATATACGTAAAAAAAACTACAAAGTAGCGTGGCAAGCAAACGCCTGCTCCCCCACAAAAAAAAAAAAAAAACAAACAAAACAAAAACAAAAAGAAGCTAGAAATACAATATTTAAATCTTAAATGTGCATTGTCGTAGCAAGAACAGCAACGGATATACGTAAAATGAAATGAAGCGCATGTGCGTTTGAATTTAATGCATTCTAGAAACAAACTTACCTACCACTCTACACTTACTACTAGTGTTTAGCTACATGGCATAGAAGATACATACATATGTAATTTAAATTATAAAATCGCTGCATGACGCTGCATTGTACATTGTTGTGGCTTTTTACTTTTTATCTCCTTATTATCCTTACCTTACCTTACATGTGAATGAGAAGAAATGTTTTCCTATTCCTAACTCTCCTATAAGCGATGCATTCGGTATTACGTATACTTCATATGCCTAAATCGTTTATACACTCGTGTCTACTATGTAACTCTAATTTAATGACATTCTATGTTAGCACTGTAAGTTGTAAATTATCAATATTAACTATACGTACGATAAACTAAACAACAAAACACAACCAGTGAGAATGTGGTAACAAAAAATAAAAGAAATAAAACTTGATATAGCGCTGTTTTTATTTAAGTGCTTGTACTATTGAGCATGACAAGTAAGTTGTTATAGCGGCGCCATCTGCTGGCGAGTCTAGACACTGCGCATATGCAACCAAGTTTCAAACTATCGCGCCAACTTAACAGCGCTGTAAGCGTAACATTGCATTAACATTTGCTAGGTGTGTGTCTCTGCTGTAGTTTGAGCGCAATCGCCTTGCAGTTTGAGAGTTACTGCTCTGGGTTGAAATTCATAAGATTAGTGGGATTCTCATAGGATTTGAACGTTCTCTCGCTGTTGCCGATATCACTGCTCAACAAATTTTGATTATAAAACTGAAATTTTGAATATCAAAGGATTAAGAGAAAACGCTAAGTAATATCATTCTACATCAATAATGATTAGATCACTATTGTGATTGGATTACTATTGTATTTTAACAGAGGAGAAAATATATGAGAATCAGCTACTCTTGAGCGCAAAATGTTTTCATTGTTGGGCAGTGTATTCTTTATGCTCTCTCGTTCTCTCTCGTACGAGTAGCAACACTTCGCATACTCGTTTTATTTTAATCAGTGCACTAAGTCGTTCACTCTGCACGCGATCGGATGTGTTTTCTTATGGCGCTATCAAAATAAATTTTAATGCAAATATTTGATGTTTAAAAATTAATATTTAATACAAGCAAGTTATTAGACTGTGTTTGAAAATATGTGGAGTACTCTGACTCATGTATTGTGCGTCTGTTTGGTTTACTTAAGATACAGTGCAAGTGAGTAATGCTTAGAATAAAATAGAATGCGACTTGAATATATGTAAAGCATTTTGCGTTTGTATCTGCGAGCTATGTGAGAGGCGCAGCTTAAAAAATAAACTGGATTTGAGCGCCAAAGATTAACTATGCTTGAATTCTAAGAACTCGGAGCGCAAGAGCGTGAGAGCTGAAAACAAAACTCGCTCTGTTATTGTTAAGCTGCTGCTCTCAGAGCTGCTGTAAATTGATAACAGAACCGAAGCAAGCATTTGATAAGTGTAAAATAAAGTATTTAATTGAATGTATATAATTGTTATAGCAACTTGTTAAGAATGCTAATCAAGCTAATAATATTTAAGCAAAGTAATTAAAATTTGACAATTAATTGCGTGAGGTACAAGTATTTCCAGTCTAAAACGGTAAATAACTTAAACAAATTATTGACAGACGCCGCCTGCAGTGACAACAAATTCGAGTGTGAAAATGGCAGCTGCATCTCCCAATACGATGTTTGCAATGGCGTCAAGAACTGTCCCGATGGCTCAGATGAAACGGCGCTGAACTGCATCTCTCAGCGTGAATACTGCAGCAAGCCCTACTTTCAAGTAAGCAGTCATCTCCAAATAAATATAATTGCTATACATTTTGTGTTTTTATTGCAGTGTAGCTATGGCGCCTGCGTAATCGGCACTGCCGCCTGCAATGGGATCAAGGAGTGCGCGGATAACTCAGATGAGACTGTACTACGTTGTGGCAATGAGGATGACATACGTGAATTCGATCGTCGTCAGCAAGGCAACTGCCAGTAAGTTAACTTAATTTCACCAAAAGATTTATAAACAAAACTTATTGTTGTTGCAGAGAAAATGAAATCAAGTGTCCTTCGGGCATTTGCATTGACAAGAGCAAGTATTTGTGCGATGGCCACGATGACTGCGGCGATGGCAGCGGCTTCGATGAGTCTGTTGAGCTATGCGCGCATATGGAGTGTCCTGGCTACTCCTTCAAGTGTGCCAGCGGCAGCTGCATTGCCAGTCAGTTGGTCTGCAATAACGCAAGCGATTGCTTCGATGGCAGCGATGAGGCGCCACTGCTTTGCAACACCACCGGCGTGTCCACGCAACCGACAATCAAGGACACGCCTATAGATCAAATAGGTAGCTACAAGTTTGCTTCAGTTGCTTGCTTATTACAATTGTTTTACACTTAAAGGCTGCCCATTGCCGCTGGGCGAGGAGCGTCCCATTGTCAAGGATCGCGATCAGCGCTTAATAACGCCGCCAATTATACGCGGCACTGTTTACTTCCACTGCAATCCGGGTTACTTTCTGCAGGGACCCGAGAGCAGTCACTGCGCCAATCGCAAATGGGGCTCACCCATTGTGCCCAAGTGTGTTAGTAAGTCACTAAGCTCAGCAGCTGCTCAACTGCTTGCTAAACATTTTTAACTTACAGAATACTGCGATGCCAAGCGCGACTCAAGCGGCAGCTCCAAGGACATGTTCAATGGCTATTCCACACGCGCTACTTGCCTGCTGCAAGGACAAACAGTGGACTGCGGCAAGCGTTATCATGAGCCAGGCACAGAGATTAAATTCAACTGCGCCACAGGATTTCAAACTTTGAAGACTTCGCTGCCGGACATGAAATGTTTGCCTAGCGGCCACTGGAGTCGTGAGCGTGAGCGCTGCGATCAGGAGTGCGGACAGATTGCCACGCCCATTAAGCAATTCTCAGCCGATGGCTACTCCATCAACAACACTGAAGTGCCCTGGCACGTGGGACTCTACACTTGGCACAATGAGCGTGATTACAACTTTGTTTGTGGCGGTTCGTTGATTACGCCCGATCTGATTATAACAGCTGCGCACTGTGTATTCAATGAAGTCACTGGACACACCTACGCCAAGGAAATCTTTCGTGTAGTGGCTGCCAAGCTCTACAGAGGCTACAATGAAGTCAACAGCGATGAGCGCAGACGCGACGTTGAGGACATTGTTGTTGCTGCGTAAGTGCGAACTCAGCAGCATTTGCTTTCTGAGCTAATTGAATTTCCATTTGCAGTCGCTACAAGGGCAGAGAGGACAATTTCTTCAACGACTTGGCGCTGATTGTGCTCAAGCAGGCCTTCGAGCTGAGCGACGTCATACGTCCTGTCTGCATACACTTTTCCACTTTTGCCGAAAAGGAAACGATTAATAATAATGTAGAGGGTCGCTTTGCTGGCTGGAACTACAAAGAGAAACGTGAGCTGCAGTTTGTGCCCGCTGTATCGAGAATGAACTCGGAGTGTGTTGCCAGCCTAAAGGATATTCGTCCCGACAAGTTCTGCATGTATACGCATGGTAAATCCTTGGCTTGTCATGGTGACAGCGGCGGCGGCTTCACAGCTAAGCGCGAGACAAGCGCATTCTCCAGAGATCCCTTTAGACATTTTCTTTATGGCGTCATTAGCAGCGCTCCCAATGCTGGGCAATGTGCTCTCAGTCTGACTACGCTGACCAACATACAACACTTTGAGGAAATGATTACAGCTGAAATGGAGAAGAGTCGAAATCTTAGATCTTAGTCAGCGCTTTGAATACTCAAACTTAATTTACATTGCAACAAGTTTAAGGCAAGCTTTTGCTCGAAATTAAATTTGTCTCTATACTCAATCTTAATTTTCAATCTAAGCCCTAAGTAGTTTAAGATATGTAACTAAGTCTCTGTGCAATTTATTGCTGCTTAAAGCAACTTGATCCATTATATCTTATAGACTTAACTAGTCCAAATATAAATATTCCCTACTATACATATAAATGCTGAGAAAGCTTTGCTGCCATCGACAAGCATTCAATTTGTTTTGATGCATTTATTTTCTATGTTTTGGTCGTCTGTCTGCCTGTCATTTTTATAGAACATCAGCAATGGTTGCTGGTTGGCCGGCCATAAATTAGCAAGCAGCTTGCCCTCAATCTAACTCTTTGCTTTTGGCCACAACGAGTATCATTTATGCACTCGGAACCATTTGTAATTTTTTTCACCGGAACAACAACTACAAACAAATTTTAGTCCACTTCTGTTTTATGGCAAATTAATGGAGCGACATGCTGGCTGGCCCATGTTCGAACCTGTACGCTCCGTTCTGTTCTGTTCTGTTCTGTTCTGTTCTGTTCTGTTTGGCTGCAAGCCTAGCAGGTGGCCTGCATTAAGTATGGCAGTAACTTCCAGCCTCGGGCTGTGGTAGCGTGAGTCGCAGCCCAAGCCCAGCCCCAACCCAAAGCGAAGAGTAACAGCCACACTCCATTGTCAGTCAGTGTAGCTGCTGTTTGTTTGTTTCACACATGCCAAATGAATGAACATTTTTTTCTGTTTGCAATTGTTGTTGCTACCGCTGCTGCTGCTGCTGTCGATTTTGTGTAGCTGTGTGGGTGTTGTTGCTTTCTTTTGCCTTTTGCTGGGGAGCCATGTTGCCAGCCGGGGCTAACATATTGGACATTTATTATTTTCGTGAGTGTTTTTGCTCGTCGCTTAAATTATGGCGCTCCAAGCATGCTGTAGTCCAATGCGGCCCCCAAACCGAAGGATAACGCTTCGCTCTGTCAGTTCAGTTCATTTGTTGGTTGTCGCGTTAAATTGCTTCGCATTGCTAAAACGCTTAGTGTTGTTTTGATTAGATCTGCCTTCCCTTCAATTGATAACATGCTGGATCAGTTGGCTCAGTGTGCCAGGGAGTCGGTGTGTGTGGTTGCGTGAGTGTTAAATTAATAATTGCATAAATTTTACATGTGCTGCTTGCATGAATTATGATCGTCGCAGCATAAATCGCGAATAATGTGCGCACTGGCCGTGCGAATATTTATGGCTGTAACTGTAAATCATCAAACCATAAACGCACTTGCAACTCCGACTGGTCACATGCTGGCGTAAAATGCACCAGAGCTCTAGGCCTGGACCAACTACATAATATTTTTGTTTTGTTTTTGTTTGTCCTTCTTTTGCTCTTTATGTTTTATTGAATTTACGCGTTCATCTAAAAAATACAAACAATTTCATGATTACAATAAGTGGATGGATGCCTGAAAATTAGTTGAGTTAAGTTAATACAAAAGCTAAGCTTATCAAATGAATATCAATTAATAGTGAATCAGTTTAATTACTAATCATTTAGTAATTACACTGAATGACTATTAATAATACATTAATATAGAAAGCACGCCTGCTTCTTATTTTTTTAGCAGCTATAAAATGTTATAAAATTGACTTTGTTAACGATCATCAAACATGCTCATTTGTTAGGGCAAACCAAAAGTTTTGCAAATGCGATAGGATTTGGCCAAGTTGTGGCCAAATTTTTGTGGTTGATCGTCCATATTAAGCAGCTGCCCTTTTAGGTATGCAATACTACATTTGTACTGATGTAGTGGTTGCTGTCTTTACTAAGTATGTCATACAAATAAATAATAAGCAATTTATAAGCTGCTTTGCACACTCTATGGGGACACGCTTCCTTTTACTATTCTTCAAATATATTTAAAATTTTCTGAATTTATACAATTATCTCATTAACGTTAAGCCGAGGATTTGAGCAGCAAGTTTAGAGCTTGATCTCGTACATAAGTATTTTAATGTTTGCCTTGTTGTGCGGTTGCTCTATTTACTTCTGGGATATATTTACTGCATGGGCAACAGCTTCAGGCACTTTTTGAAAATGAAACACTTCCGGCTTAGTAGTCGGCCATTATTCTTAATACACGCATGCAAATGAACAGAAATGCACCCAATAAAAGTTCAATGCCATAAATTAAGAGGCATCCTTTTGGGTGCAGCCAACAGCAAACAGCTGTGGCCTTATGTCCTTGTGTCCCCCTGCGTCAGCTGTAGCCAGTCTGCCCAGACGGGCGGGCAGCCAACACGAGTGCCACCAGTAGTTACTGCTGCACCAAAATATGACAATAAGGTGCGCTCTTAGATATGCGATCAGTAAATAAGCTTCCGCTTTGGCAGCTAATAAACTCAACATTCTGGCTGGCGGCTTAGGCTGGCTGGCTGCTGTGCCTGGATTTTGAGGGACTTTAAGGCTGTGCAGCATTTTAATGGCCGCCAGCTGTCGACTGGCAACCGCTGATGGATGCAAAAGTTCAGCAACAAAACAAATATGGTAAACAGCCGAGGCACATTACTCTCAGCTGGCGCACCAACACTTTCATGTTTCGAAATTATTTCATTTACTATAGCGCGCAGTGTGCAGCAGCAGCAGCAGCAGCAGCATGCAGCATGCAGGACGCAGGACGAGCTGAGAACGCGCACTTAGATTTATGGCCGAGCAGCAGACAAAGTGTCTGCGGTTCGGTCAGTCTTCAAGCAAGCAAGCAGGCAAAGTTGCGAGGGAGCCACAGCCAAGCAAACAAAAAAGAGCAAAAAAGAAAACCATAGCAAGGAGAAAAAATAGAAAAGCAACTGCAGCTAAATTCGCATTGGTTTTTGGCCAATTGTGTGTGCAGCGGAAACTTTGGCGGTAAGCAAAGCAAAGCAAAGCAAAAACACTGCTGCCAAGTTGGGAAACTTGGCCAACTCAAAGTCAATCCAAGTGGTGTTGGGTGGCCATAGCTTTGCGCCATGATTTGTCAAGTTTTTCTCTCGTTGCCTTGCAACGTCGCATTGCAGTTTACACAGACGAGAAAGTGCAGCGCTCGCATTTGAACCCCAGTGTGCCCAAAGACCGGAAGCCGGAAGTACTCCATTCAATCTGCGAAACAAGCGAGGCGACCATCAGTCACTTGGCCTGGTCTCCACGGCTGCAACAGCTCCTTCCTAGCTGCTGCTGCTGCTCCTGCAGCATACAAAATGAGAAATTCCCTTTTTATTTAAATTGGGAACGAAAAACAGCGCTCAGAGCCACTGCTGAGTTTGTTCTTTTCTGTTTTTTCTTTTTTTTGTTGCCACTAGCGCTTCCGGCGCGAGTAAGATGAATGTTGTGCCACCGACAACACGATGACGCCAATAGTTTTTCAGCTTTTGCTTTCCCTGTTTGTTGAATCAGCAAAACGTCAGCCAAGCCAACTGCAAGCCAAACAACAACAAGCAGTTTGCTCTTTGAAATTACATGCGTACTAAGGATTAAAGTAGCTTACTGGAATACATTAAAAAATGTAGACTACAACTGTCTCAAAGATCAGAAAAGTATGTATAAATAAATAATAATATTTTAAATATTTCACTGTGACTTTTCAACTTTACTCAGCCATTTTATTTTTGTAGTCAGAAATTAACCTTCATCATAGCAGTTTTCAAACTTATCAGCGCTTGGGGCGAGTTTCTTTATGATAAGACCAAATGGCGGTTGAAAGCATGAGTGGTTTTTGGTCCTTTGGATAGGATTAGAATACAGCACACACACACACAGGCACACACAGACAAAGGTGTAGGTGACTTTTTGAAAAGGGATAAAGCGAGAACAAAGCCAAGAGCAATCTTGTCTGTCCTGATACAAAGTCTGAGCGTGTGTGTGTGTGGTGGAACATCCATAAGTGTCATGTTCGGTATCCTCATTCATCCTTGGCGTGCACGCACGTTTTTTGCGCCCTTTTTGTGTGTTATTATGTGCACGAATTTCAACATAAGTGTGTAAGTATTTATATACATATATACATTCATATGTATGTCTGTTTGTATGTGGAGAGACAAATGTGAGTGTGCGTGAGTGCGAACCAAATAAATTCCGTAGCGCTAGAACCAAAGATTTATTATCAAATTAAATTTCTGACAGAATTTATTGCTTTATCTCTCGCCAAACATAGTTCTTTTGCCTTTCGGCAGCATCAGCATCAGCACCATCAGCCTTAGCACCACCAACACCACCACCACCATCATCACCACCACCACCACCAGCGTTGTATATCCACATGAAACAAACAACAACCTACTAACCAACCAGTGAGTAAAAACCGAGCCACTCTTCAAGTCCGCGCATATCCTGAATTGTTTCTGTGTTTGCTCCGAGCACTTTTCGCGTTAAACAAGCAACGGGATTTTTCATTTCGCATTTACTTTCTATATTTTTTTTTCAGTTGCTCGTTGTGCTTATACAATTTATAGAGAACAAATTTGGACAATATGCGCACATTATTCTCGCGTGTTTGTACATTTATTCGCCGTTGGTAGCAACACGCCAAACAGGCAACACATCCGCTTGCCTCTGGGCGCCAGCGCCAGCTCCAACGCCACATTAGCAGCAGCAGCAGCATCAGGCGCCCACCCACCCCATCCATTCTCTGTCTCATGTAGATGATGGATTTTGGCTTGCAATTTTCCATAATTAAGGCACAGCATTTGTTGAAAATTCAATTGTTTAAGTTTGAGTAAATGTTAATGAAGCTCTAAGCTACTGCTCTAAGCTAAAAAATCTAAATTAAAATACAAGCGCAATTATTTATAAATATTGAAATAAACATGTATTATGTTGCCTGGAAATGGAAATTATAAAAATAAAAACCAAGTCTGATGCATAAATAAATAATAAGTCTGATTGCCTGCCATTATTTGAGTCTCCTAATTTTAGTTTTTTCCAGAAGACTTAATATAAATGATTGTTAGTCATTATAAAAAAATTGCAGAAGGCACAGTCCATGGTCGAGAAGAATAAGAAAAATATAAGAAGGTATTCTATGAACTGCTAATAATTCCTAGTTATTAATCTACTACAACATTGTGCAAAAGTTCTACATTAATTTATATTTTAGCTTGGAATTTCCATAAATATTTTGTCAACACAAATAAATTGCTCAATAGTCAGTCGTCAAGTTATCCTAATTGTTGTTCATTTATATTAAGAAATTAAACAAACATCTATGAAAAGTTAATATTATTGACCAAATGCAACGACAATTCAGCGTTAGTCTTCATACCGCTGATGTAATATAGCAAACATGCTTATTATTAAACAGCTACTCTTTTTCTTGATTGATATAAATGTTAATTACATATTTATGCACAACATGTTCTTATAGATCGTCTTAATATGCCAAGACGCAAATCTTTCTCAACGCTCTTCTGAGCTATAAACTGCTGTGGATTTAACTACAATTGGGCTCATTAATTCACACGTTGACAATATAAATAATTAAATATTTGCCAAGCGGTGCACAGACGCCCACTAAATTAAAAATGATGAAACGTTGCCGCGGGTGGCGCATAAAGGTGACGCCATGGTGTTGGCCTTCGTGCGTGTGTGTGTGTTGGCATCTGCAAGTTGAACTTGGCTAATTAATTTCCATTACAACGTGCCGCGAGTCGCAAATTTGCAATGTAAGCTACGACAAAGAAAGACAAAATAAAAACGCGATAATAATTCACAAAATACAAGGAACATTGTTAGTCCGCCTCGTGTGTTGACTTCAGCAGGAGCTGGTAGCTGGTAGCCGGGTGGGCTGGTAGCTACCAGTAGCGATTAAATTAAGTAGCGCATTAACAATTGCACTACCACTGGGCGCAGACTAAATCATTTTGACGCCATTCGCTCGCCGCGGCGTCACAATTCGCACGAAAATTCATGTCGTGAAGTTGAAGGCAGTGAGGATCGCAAGGATTTGTGCAATTTGTCAAGTAGGCAATTGGCCTCTGTTTTTTATTCGTACGAAGGGTTGCAGCTGAGGGCTTGGATCTGCGCGTGCAGCAGCATCAGGAGCAGCTTCTTTTTGGTTGCCCAAGAACGTGGCACTCAGTAAAATTGGCTCATTTGCATTCGAAATTTAAATTAATGCAAAACCGCTGAAAATGCCAAAGTTTGGGCAAACTTTTGCTACCGGCTAGCGAGAGAGCTGCTGTTGGCCACTGCCACTGCCACAAGATGGGGCGGGGCGGTGAGGCGGGGGTGATCATAAATATTCGCTGGCTGCGAACGAGAAATGGACGCGGACGCGAACGCGACTTCCTTACTAACTACGCACGGGAAAATCAAGTGGGAAAAATGCTGCGGCAGCAGCTGTTGAAGCAGCTAAGGAAAATATGTGGCCAACATACAGAGAGAGTGGGAGAGAGAGAGAGAGACAGGCGGCAACTTTCTTTGCCGCAGTTCCTTATTTCTTATTCCCAGGAGCGGTGGCAACAACAACACCAAACAGCGCAACATTAGCAGCGGGGTGGCAGCAACAACGTTGGGCGGCCAACGGCGAAGACGAAGCTGAGGGCAAATGTGTGTAGAGCGCGCGTAGAACATCTTACTTGCTTTTTAAAATGTCCAATAAAAATTGCCGACACATTTCGCCCATATTTCTTCTGAATCCCATATAAATCACGCGCTGTAATCCCTCATGCTATCGCCGCGTCGTCTTGGCTGCTGCCGCTGCCGCCGCCGCTGCTGCTGTCGGCTTTGCCACCACAGAGCCAGAGCCAGAGCCAGAGCTGGAGCCAGAGCCTGTGGAGTGCGGCAAAGTGGAGGCATTCTGTGTTAGGTTGTGGGTCTGGGCGACTGATTTTGGCAGTTTTGGCAATAAGAAACTTTTTCTTTTCTTTTGCTGCGGCTGTGGCCCGTCCCGGATACGCATTGGCTTTGTTTAGGTCCCGTGCGCCTCTTAGTGGGGTCTCACCCTCTCTCTGCTTCAACTTCAACTCCCCTTTCTATATTCTTTGTATGCGTGTGCTCGCAGGCCTCATTATGGCGCCTGCGATTATTTGAAATTGCAAAAGTTTATTCATTGTGGGCGTTCTGGTATTTGTAGCATACGTAAAAATCGTAGATATATGTCCTAAGCATAAATAAATCAACGTCAATACATGTGCTGAATTCAAATTTAAATCAGCCCTTCTGCTGTTGGGTTTACAAAAAAAAATAAAATTCGCATATAAGCAGCAGTTTTGAATTTAGCTGTCAATTGGAAATAAAGCAACAATAAAAGTTGCAGCTTATAATTATAAAATTGCTGCTAATGTTTTAATATTTTAATGGTAATTTTGTTTGTTTGTTTCTAGATTTAGACAATGCTAGAGACAAATGTTGACCTTCTGTTCAATTCAACACCTGCAAGGACATTAATTATTGACCTTGAACAGACTGTTTTAGTTATTATTGTTTCACTTTCATGACGCATTATTAGGTCACTTTTACTTGCCACACAGGTAGTGGCATTAATTTTGTTATTAAACAATGAGAGCTCGCCTGACCTGTGGTGAGGCAATAAAGCAGATTTGTCCCAGTGAGGTTATGACGAAAATATTCAGTTCAAGAGCAGCTCGAGGATACGCGGGGTGGGGGCAGAGAGGCGTCGCTGGTCGCTGCGCTTTAGACGTAAAGTGCGATGCCAACATTTCGATAAGATAAGTGGACGTTGCCAACTAAAATGTCATAAATCTTGGCGCTAAGGATGCCTGTTAAAAACGAAGAATTATCAGAAGAAAGCCAAAGATGCCAAGAGTGAAAGAGTTGCGGGGTCAGCTGAAGAGGTACAAAAAAATACACTTGACATACGAGAGAGTATCAACTTTTGAGTGTGTGTATATGTATGTATGTGTGTGTGCAACATTGCAACAGCAATCGTGCGCTGATTTATTTAGCCGGTTTGCTGCAGATTTCTTTATGCAGTACACTCGCTGCTTTGGTTTAAGCAGACGTTGCAAACAAGATAAATGCGTTGCATGGCGACCGGGTGGCTTTTGGCGCGTTCGCATTGCTTATTTGTACAAATATATATATATATGTATATATAATATGAGAAAATAAAATTAAAATCAAAATACAGACTCTGCTATTTGCTTGCTGGCAGAGCAGAGTACAAAGAACTGCGCTCACATTAGCACTTATACTCATATGAAAGGTGTGTCTGTGTGTGTGTGTTATTTATGTGTGTGTGTGTGCTCATTTCCACCCTCGTCTTATGCCAGCAACGCCGCCATGGAGAAAACCCTTAATACCCATCATAGATCAACCATTTTGGTCGTAAATTACATTTGAAATCTCTAATTTGTTTTGCGCTCCAAAGGTGAAATCCTTTTTCCAAATCCCCTTTTACCGCCTTTGCCTTTCATTTCGATTTTTCCCAAACACTTTGTGGCAGCGCAACGAATCGAAAGATTTAAAGCGAACTGCGCACTGTTTTGATCTAAAAGCCAATACATCGCTTAGTTTTGTGTCTCATTATTAAAAATATCTTTATTACAGTCGCTGCCCGGCATGCAAATTGCCAATCGCTTGTCCGCATCGACAGGCAAGTCACGTTGAGTGCAACGAATTAAAAGACAATATCATCAATTATGTTCGGGCTCAGCGTCAAGACCTTCTCAGCTGATGACGCGGATGCCAAGCAGCAAGTTAAGTCTGCAACTCGAATTCCAGCCAAGTTGGTGCTACTGCAACAGTTTCGTGTCTGGCATACAGTTACAGTTAAATTGCGTACTAAAGATCTGAACGTTAAGTCAATTTCAAAATGTAAATAGTAAGACCTTCCTAGTTGGAAGATAGAGATCGAGCAAGTGATCGAGCTGTCAATAGCATTAAGTTCAGTGTAGAGAAGAAGTTAAAGGGCTTAAGTTTACCTACAATACAATTTATGGTAAGTAAATTAAATCCATTCAATAAATATATATAAAATTAGATATATATATTTGAGACTAAAGCTAACCACTCTCATTTAGCGACTGTCCACTGTAGCTGCAAGCGGACATGCCAAGGATCGCTTAGCATATTTCAGTTGAAGCCTGAGTTATGGCTTGTCACCTGTCTGTCGCGGCTGTCAAATCGAAAGTGGTTTGAGCCGAGTGCGCTGACTAATCGCCAGCTCGCATCGATGGCCGATAAGAATATCAATTAATGTCAATCGATTTATGCATTCGTCTAGTATTTAGCACTCATGTAAATAGTCGAGTAACTCATGTACCAATCAGCCATAACGTCTGATTTGATTCTCTGTCTTGCTCTCGGGGCTGGGGCAGGGGCTGGGGCTGGCTGCATTTTAATGAAAATTAATTACGCCACCAAAGTCGTGTGTTTTTGTTCGCATTTAATTGCGTTTTGGAGTCGTGTTAAGATCGCGGCTCGCACCTTGCTTGCCATGCTCGACTAATTTATCAAAATGCTAAGAATGTGTTTGCTGCTTAGCCCGGAGCCTGCCTGGGGCATGATTAATTTCTGACAAATGTGCAACAAAAAAGAGCTGTGACACACCTTGGATCTCGGTCTCTCTGCTCCACAAAGATGGCCGCGCTCTGGACTGGACCCTCTGCCCGGCATTTTGAGCGCTTCTACGAAGCCTCGGACTCGCGACTCGGCGACAAACTGGTCTGCAGCAGCGTCTGTGGCACGCTTGAACCTTGCCAAGTGGCATCAGGTTGCAGCGACTGCACACGAGCTGCAGAATGATCAATTGCAGCTGACCAGCAGCACTGCGGCTTTTGGCCCCGCCGGCAACAGAGATCAGGTTGCCAGGCATTTATCATGCCTTAATCAACTCTAGACAACTTTCGCGCTAATTCGTGTGTGCATTTTTTACTTGCCACATACTCGTGTTTAATAAACACATAAATTCAAATATTAAAATGAACATCATTCTTACGCTCTGCCCCCACTAAACGGCACAATAAAGATAAGCTCAAAAAATGGAAGCATATTAAAAAAGCGTTTGCCAGCGCAACAAGCAAGCTGGCAAAAAAATGTTGTAAGGGTCAGTCAGTGGTCAGTGTGGGTGCCAGTTGGCGGCCTCTGAGTTAGCCCTTTACCGCTTAATTGTGCAGCATTCGCATGGGCGGCAATTATTTGATAAGCGGCGCTCACATTTAAACACACGAGCGCATATAAATTGTCTTGCCGCAAAATAAATTCAGCAAACTGGCAACTGTTTAACTTTGGACTTGGCTTGCAAACTTTTGTTGCAGCCACCACACCAGCCCAGCCACTACTTTAGGGAGCTCTCTCGACTTGCTGCTCTTGGTCTTGGTCATTCCCGCAAGAAAACTCAGCTTCTTGTGAGTACATAAATTAAACTGCGTTTCGCATTAAACTACAAAACAATTTAAAAAATTTTTGTTTTGTGTGAGCAACAACTGCACTAAATTAATGAATGTGCGTCGACTTAGCAGTCGAGTCGAGTCGACTTGGCTTATGGCAATGAAAATTCAAAGCAGTTTTTGTTTGCTTAAAAGTTTATATTAAAGCATGCAAAATATGTAAAACTTAAATTTTCTTTTAGTTTTATTCAATTTTATTTGTTGTTTATCTTTGAGTTTTTTTTGTTTTGTCAGCTTAAGGCGACGCCATTTTTCTTGGCCAGAAGGCGCGAGTCTTGGCACTGTTCGTGGCCATTAATTAAAGCCAACCAGCATCCAACACCTTGGCAGAGCTCAGTTTACTTGCTGCCTGTGGAGTCCGCATGCGCCGCTGGCCAATTAATCAAAATTGTCGCCGTGTGCAGTCGGAGAGTCAGTCAAACGAGCAAAAGCGCGCAAAGAAATGTCGTTAACTTAAGTGTCCAATTAATTAAATTCGCATTTAACAGCCGCCAAGCTGCGAAAAGCCATTAAGATAGTTTGTCACACACTGAGAGACACAACACACACACACACACACACCACCGCCCGCAACATTTGCCTCATAGCCCAAAATGAAAACTTTGCTCCTTGCGGTTGCTTCGGCTTTCGCTTGAGCTCACACTCATGGCAAACTTCTTGGCCTTCTTCTCCTTGGTGCGTATGTGTGCGTCTTATGTTTTCTATTTTTCATTTCAAGTGGTTTTTCTTCATAAACTGCAGCCTAGCTTGAGAGCTAGAGTGTTATTTTTCCAGCCTCGCCGCTGTGTGTGCAGCTCTGTGGCTGCAGTTGCGTTTTCCTTGCTGGTCATGTTCAAGTTTTATGGGCAAGTTTATAAATTCGAGTTGTCTGCTCATGTGGTTGCCTGCCTTGGTTGGTGGTCACACTGTTTGTCTGACTGCCGGGGCGATTTCACACTCAACTGGCTCGTAATAAGATTAATTTCGTGTGCATAGCCAACATGGCAACAAAGAAGTTAAACTTATAGTTCAATTCCTAGTACAATAATTGCAAATGCTGCAGTTTGCGCCATCAAAATGATACAACTAAATCCGATTTGATTTGGTTGACGCGCAAATATATGATATATCCACGACATGCCGCTGAGTTATAACACTCAAAGTCTGAAATTAAACAAAACGCGAGTCTGCAGCATAAAATTTTTAGTCATATCCTGGTCAAAAATCATCCGATTCTTGCTGTTTTTTGCTCGCAATTATTCTAAAAATAAAGTTGCATCATTACAACTTTTAAATTTTGTTGGTTTTGTTGTACTCTAAGTCAAAATATTAATTAATAAATTAGTAATTTTTTATGTTTCAATGCAGTTTAATTCAAATGTATCTCACGAGTCAAACAAGGCTTAAAACTTTGTAATCGGACGCCATGTCGCTGAGTTATAGCTTATCAAAAATGTATGTTTTACAGAAAGTTATATTGTTTGTTTAATCTTTTGTTCATAACTAGGCTAAATAATTTTTAAAAGCACACATGTTTATATTCATTTGCATTCTATTTGCCGCGCCCACACAAAATGTTTTAGAACAATTGAATCAGATTTTTTTGCATACATACAGCCTTGTAAAAAGATCTTTAAAAAAATTCGACTTCATTGCTTACTATTTAGTTCATAGCTTGGCTATTATCAATGTTAAACTCTGCATATTTTATGTAAAAATATTGAGCATTGTATGCTCTTTAAGTTAAGTTTTAATTAAAAATTAATTTTCTACTAAAACAAAATTTATGCAAATGTTTTTGGCGCATATTATTAATAGCTAACTCGACTAACAATTTCAGATTAAAAACAAAATCGTTCGTAACTCTTGCCACGAATAATTATTTTTTGTCTTAGTAATGAAGGCAAGCTATGAATAAACAAATATTGTGCAATATTTAAATACTTAAATGAAAAATAAATGCATATATCTATATACACTTTATTAATAACTGACATTAGTCTATGCCAATTAGTAGTCTTATCCTTAAGCATCTGTTCTATATTTTGTTATTCACGATGCTCGTTGTAAGCGCTTTACACTTACTGCTGCCGCCTGAGATGATTAATGACTGCTAATAGTCGCGCTTATTCCTTAATGATTAATAAAGCAATTTTCAAGTTCAAATACAACATCAAGTGTAATTGCCAACAGCAACAACAACAAGAGCAACAAATGCACTCGTGGCTAAAACTCTGCAAACGCAATTCACTCAAACACACAATTTTGGCTCAAAACTTGACTCGAGTGCAAACTCAAGAGCTCGTAAATTTCGGGAAAATGTAAACGCCCATAAACAAAACAATTTGCCCAGTGCGCCGCTGAAACGGTTTGCTTTGGTTTCTCAATGAAAGCCACGTGTAGTCGTAAATTCGACGGTGCTCTGAACCAGTTTCTGGCGCGCTCCTCTAACAGGTTTCTCATTAGCGCAGTGCTGGGCAACGTCAAAGGACTCGCAGTGCAGTCGAGTCCTCAAAGCAAAGTTGGAGTATTTCGCTTAGGCAACGTTTGCGTGCAACGCTTACCAACACTGCATGTGGGCGGAGACTAAATGGCCGCCGCGCTCACTCCTGCTTAATGACTGCCCTTTCTTTCTGGCAGGCAACAACAACAACCACACTCGGAATGCTTCAGCATATGCTTGACACAGAAACAGCTGCTCTCCCTCTCTGTCGCGCTCTCACTCACTCACTCACTCGCTCGTTCGCTCGCTCAGAGAGAGTGCGCAGTGAAATTGCCAGCAATAAACCATTCCCGACTGGCCTCAACGCATTGCAAGCAAGAGAGATAGCAGCATCGTAAATTTGTGCGCGTGTGCGTGATTTATATGACGCTGCCACAGCCGCTGCTGCTGTTGCTGCCACTGCTACCAACGCTGCTGCAGCGCTGTTGCCGCGCGGCCCGCATTGCCAGGCAGAGACTGAGACTGCGACTGCGCTCGTAATTCTCCCGCTTAATGGTTTGTTTACATCATAAATAAATATGGCCGGAGCCCGGAGCCGCGAGAGAGCTCGAGTTTGCGTGCTGGATCCGCAGCGAGTTTTGGCGCGTGTTCTGGGCCAACACCACGCAGACCAGGCCAGCCAGTTGTTATTATTGTTACTCAAATTTGCACAGCTGTGTGACGTCAGCAAAGTGAACTGACTGGATCTTGCGATCATAATTAACTCTAATTCTATTGCCAAAATTATTCAATCAAGTTTGATCGCACACAAATCTAAAAAAATATGTACGAAATTGAAATGATAAATCTAATTACGCTTAAGTTTTATGTAACTTAATATATTATATTAACTGTAGGCAAAGTTGATTTATGATCTCTTAGATTTATTTGTGCAGGCAGAACACATTAAACATAACATAAGCAAAAGAATAGAAAGTGTTTTTGAATTCAAATAATTAAATTAAATATATTAAAAGTAAAATATATGTAGCCAACATATTGCTGCAGCTTTTAATGCTTAAGACTAAAACACTTAATATTTTATAAACATTGCATATATTTTAATTATTATACGCTATGGGCTAGTTGTATTTTAGGAAAAGAATTGTAAAAAATTCAAAAGACAATTTTTTATACAAAATTTTGAAGTATTTTTAAGCATAAACATTTCACTTCTTAGTAATTTTATGATTGTTTTTAATATGAATAAATTTGTAGCATATAAATTAAGACCAATATTGACTCTGAAGCTACGAGAATTTATGAACTGTGTGATTTAATTAACATTAATCAAAACTCAAATGACAAATGCAAAAGAATTAAGAAAAGTTAAAGCCAGTGTGGCAATATGCCGTAAGTATTTGTAAATTTTAATACAAATATTCACACTCAAATTTATGTTTATCTAACAACAGCAACATCTGCCAAGCAACTTGCGTTTGAGTTGCCGGCGGCGTTTGTGCTTGATAAAAAATATGAGCACTTAATATTAACTAGTGATGCAGAGTGCTGGGACATGGATGGACAGCGGGCGAGTGGGTGGGGGCAACCACTTGTGGCGCAACACTAATTTCAGTGCCCAAAAAATGGCACGCTCGATGGTCACACAATTACGGATGTAATAAAGTAATTTGCCGTAATTGCAATTGAGCCGAAGGGGCGCGGCTCAGCTGTGGGCCAACTTGAGTTGCCATTGCGCAAAGTTTGTCTTCGAGAGTTGTGCGAGAGTCTCAACCCTTGAGCCGAACATCCTTTCTTTGTTTTCAGCAAAAGTTGCAGTTAGTTGTGGGTTTTAATGTGTGTGACAAAGTCTTGGGCACTTGCCGTGCACAGAGGGGGATTTTAATTTAGCCAAAGCCCAGTGTCTCTACCTGAGCACTGAACACTGAGCACTGACTTTGTTCTAATTTTGCATAGAAAACTGCTTAATTATAGCGCCCAAGCCAAGCCAAGCCGAGCCGAGCGATGTTATGTAGTGCGTGTCGGTGTCGGTGTTGGTGTCCTAGCGCGCATTATCCTTTCAGCAAGCTGTGAGTTATGATGTCTTTATGATGCTTTTGTGTGTGGCCCAGAGACAGAGACAGTGGCAAAGCCATAGCTAAAGTCTCAGCTAGAGTTTCAATGCCAATCCTTTTGTGTGGCCTGAACTGAGCTGAGCTGGGCTGGCCTGTTGTGTTCCGTCGAGTAATGAGCAAGTTAATTCTTTATTATTATGGTTATTATGTGTGCAGCATGTCCGGCCAAATGGACATGCTCTCCTGCTTAGTCGCATTCGCATTCTCGTAAACATTGTTGCGATCTCAACAAGTGTTGAGCAATTGAACTCGCTGGCGGCAAATAAACAAATGCTCCACTATATGTGTGTGTGTGTGTTTGTGTGTGTGTGTGGAGCACATAAAATGAGTCTATAAAAACAAATAGCGGGGCATGTGGCCCCCCTTTGGATAAATAAACGCCATCTCCAAGCCACATATCGTGTAGCACCTCGCCTGCTCTGAAGCTAAAGCCAGAGCAGAGCCACTTGGTCTACACTTCGTCTCACCATTTTGTCTATGGGCGAGTCTGGGGCGGCACATAGAGAGTTGCGTGTTTTTCGTGCATGCTGCGAATATTTTCACATTTGTTTTTTGTTATTGAAGATTTTCCAATTCCAAATAGCTAAACAAACAAACAAATCTGTTGATGCACAAACTTTTCATGATTTTCACTTTCCAAACGCGCGCATTGTTTAATTATTTATTTTGAAAATAGTTGCTACATAAAAAATAAACTGAGGAGATAAAAAAGTGTGCGTTAAGTAGCTTAGTCTGTTTAGTCTGTTGATTTATGCATAACCTTTACTTATTTTCAATGTCAATTATGTAAAGAATAATGTGCATTATCTATATGCACTGTATATTGATTAACAATTTGTTCAAGCGGCTGCTGCAGCTCACTTGAGTCATTATAAATCAATATAAATTCAATAATGGGCTCTTACAATTATTATCTGTGTATAGAATGTAAGCCAAACACACGACGCTCGACAAACATAAAAATTTCAAACAATTTTCAAGTGATGCCAACTTAATTAAGTCTTTAAATTTATGAGCCTGGCTGCCAATGTGGGCGCACGCACACGCATTCAAACAAATACTTTCGAATATCGAATACAAATATGCGCGGCAGGCAGCAAGAGCAACTCAATTGACACGCGTCGTCGTCCTACTCCCGCTCCCGCTCCCACTTCATATAGATAACGCCGGCTCCCCAAAAACTTGTACAAACTCCACAAATGAAGCTGTTGCCGGTCGTCTGCATTGAGTGAATGTGAATGTGAATCTGAATCGGAGTTTGAATGTCGTTGGCGGCGGCGGCATTGACGATCGATTTTAACGATTTGTTTTGATATTTTTACGATTATGGGGCATCGTTTGCACAACATAAATAGAACATAAAACTCGCATTACATAGCGGGCGCTGTCACACACAGTTTTCAGTTGCTGCTTCCCCTGTTCGATTCAATTAATAATAAATTAGCAGCAAGTGCTGCTGGCGTGAAGAAATCTCACTTAACGATGTATGAATTGCACTTTTGTTGGCTTTATCGTCGTGACTTTTAATTGCCTACCGCGGCGCACTCAAGCCGCCAAGCAACCAACTACAGTTTGTTTTTTTTTGTTAATTGCTGGTTACTATTATTGTTTTTTTATTTTGGTCCTGCTGTTTCAACTTTGTCGAGCTGCGTTTGCATCATCATAAATCTTATGCACCGCATGCATATGAAAGACAAACGAAAAAAAAGATAAAAACGAGCACGCTTAAGTGTAATTTTTTTGTAAATATTTTTTGGTGCGTTGTCCTGTCTGTTTTTATGATACGACATCCTCTGCATATGCAAAACTAGAGTACGCACTCTACGTGAATTTTCGCATGCCTGCCAGCCTGCAGTCCCTGCCTGGCTCGAGGACACATATCGCTCGTATCTGGAGCAAAACATAATTTTCATGCTCTTGCTTCTTAAGCCTGGCGAATATTTTGCCTGCTCGCATGATTTATGGCCCAGCAAACAGGATGCGCAGACAGCGGCAGCAAGTGTGGCATGCAACGCATAAAAAAAGGAGGAGAACTAAGTGGTTTTGAAATTAATATTAGCTTCGATTGATACATCAAGGCAAACAGCAAACGAGTCTAATCACTGCAGTAGCGACTTTCGAGTTGTTTATAGAAATCTTAACAAAAGTCACGTGCGTTTCTTAAATAAAAACTAACAAAAATAGATTGTCTAACTCAGCTCCAGCCGCATGTTTTGAGCATCCAGAACAAAATGGCGTCCATCAGCTGGCATATGGCTGCAACTGCTTGGATATATTCAAATGCTGCAGTGCTGCTGTTGATAGATATGCCAGTAATCCAGTTTTCACACACAGACACACACACACAGCAACACAGTCTGGCTCATGTCCTGTGGCAGCAGCAGCAGGAAGTGTGCCTTGATATTGCTGCCATTTTGGACTGGCGTAACGGCATTCAATTCTGCCTGCTGCTGAGACGTTCTCTATGCCCCCAAAAATATTCTGTGCCACCCTAACTCTCAACTCAACCATCAACCAACAAGCAGCATGCAGCAGTTGCTGATAAGGCTCAAATCGAACACAAATCGATTGCCAGAGAGCAGACACAGCATGCGTAGCATGATAAATGTGCGTGTTATCCTCCTCCTTTATAGCAGTTGTTGTCAGTTGCAAACAATTTTCGATACACATGCCTAACAATCCCCACTCAATTGGAACAGTCAGATAGCAGCAGCAGAAACTTATATATATAGAAACTATAGTTTCTCATACTAAGCATCAATATATTTATGTTTCAGAGTTGAAAGTTGAATAGAGTTGAAGTAGAAAAGTGTCTGAATTTTTAGATTTTTAATTCTTGCTGTAGATAATGTAGCTGAGTCGTCCATCTGTCTTAGCTGGCAGTGGATGCTCCAGCTCGGGCACCCAATACATGTTGGACTGCAGCTCGCGATTCAGCGTCATCATCATGTCATGGGCAATGCGCAGCATGGGAATCCCCACTTTGCGCCACTCTTGTATCATCTCATCATGGGCCGACAGCTGTTCGTCATTGCGAAAATAATTGTATCGAATGCAGCGAGCCAATAAACTCTTCACATTGATCACATGCATTAGTTGTGTGGCCTGCTCCAAGGCTTTGTTCTTCTCCTTGAGCAGCTCGCGGCGTTCGCTGTGCGAAAGCTTGGGACGTAGCAGATGCCGCAGCCTGTTGTCCACACGCAGCAGCATGTACTGCAGCTGGCCATACTCATCGACCGTTTTGAGAAAGATGCGCAGCTGATCTGGGCCATTGGGCGTGGCGTTCTGCAGCAAGCGCAGCAGCAACTGCGTCGCTGACAGCGGCCTGAACAATCTCTGCAAAGGACACTCGATATATTTACGCATGCGCAAATCCAAATGCCGAATATTTGATATACAAATGGTGTCCACGAAGAGCAGCGCGGACGGCTGGAACTGCAGCAGCTCACCCAATTGCTGCAAGCAGCGATTGCAGTGGATGCGCTCGTTGCAACGCTTGTAGCCGCTGTCGAGCACGCAGGCATTGACTACAATAAAGTTGAGGCCATAGTAGAGCTGGCTGGGATAGAGCGGACGCATGTTCTCGCTGAAGAACACCTTGTTGGGCTGCATGCTATGCTTGGGCACGGGTCTAATGCAGCTGAAGCTGCGTTGGCTGACCAGGTCCAGGTTGCAGTGATTGCAGCGCAGTTTGAAGGACATTGCCTCAGTGAGTTGGCATGGCAGCGGCTTGATTGCTACAGCTGAGATCTGCTCCTCCAGCGGCTGCTGCTCAATGCTCAGCGGATTGAGCTTCAGCAGCGTTGCGCGCTCATTTACTTTAACAAAAGCTGGCGCCGATCCGGACAACAGCGTGACGTAATCGTCCAGCGGCACAAACTGTTCATAGTTCGCCTGCAGCCAGCGCAGTCCGTCCTCAGTCACTTTGATGCATTGCTTCTTCTCCTGCTCGTCGAGGTGCACCAGCAATACGTTGATGTTTTTGCTTTCAGGATCCAGCGAAATGATTAGCGACTCCAATGGCATTTTTGCAAGTTTGTACTTTATTATTTTTCTTTTTAGATTAAATTACTTGACGGTTCAATTAGTTTCACTGAAACGAAAACTGCCTGATCATTGCTGCTGTCATTAAATGTCATTTCAAAAAAAGGGTTGCCAAGTAACTAACCAAGTAGCTAATGAACCAATGAACAATTTTTAGCCAAGTTAGTCCTAGTTCAATTAGCATTTCATTTTTGGTAAACGTTTCTCATTCAAACAATGTCTATGAATTCCAAGCAAGTTTTATTATAAACTTAAGTACATACAATTATATTTTGGCTTAATGAAAGTTTAATCTCTGACTACTTGAATACAAACATATGCACCTAACCAATGTCTTACTTGATTTTGAAACGAATCAAAAGTATTAAAGGCATCTTTATGCAAAACAGAATCGAATTAGAATTTACTGCAATATATTTAAATCTATATTATTATATAAGTTTGCTTTGGGCAGCTTTAAAGTTTAGTTGACGCAACAATGTGACCAAAGCAATTTTTGCTTATTTTTTAGTGCTTTGCATATGTTAGCAACTAATTCTAATCTGCTCTCCTCTACACTCTAATAAATTTTGCATACTCAATATTATCAATTCGATTGAAAATCGAAACAAGCTCAATAAGTGTAATTTCTAATTTGCCAGCATTCACTTGTGTTCAGTTTAAATATTTAGCAACCATTAGATGTGCAAATAAATACTACGGTAGACACCCACAACAATTCTTATATACATATGTATAACGCTCTGCACATGGAAATCAAATAAATTGAGAGCGAAATGCCTTTGGTCTCAGAAGGATGAATGGTTCGTTTGGAAGTCAAAGGCAGATGAAAAACAATGACAACGATATATAGTATATATATGTGTATGCATGTGTGTGTGTTTGGGTGTGTGTGTACAGCAACAACTGGACAGCATGTGAAGGAAAAATATTGAAACGAAAAATACAACTGACAAAATTTTATTTCGTTTTATTTGCAAAAGCGGAGCACTCCATAAATTTTCGGACGCTCAATATTGTTTCAGATCATAAATCATGGCTGCATTTGCGTACGGACGTACATACATTTCAAATACACACACACACACATACGCATAGTAGGGAGTGCAGGGAGGAGGAGCGGGGGGTGCTGAGGGGGCTGGTTGGAGCCACACTGACTGCAACTGCGTCTGCATCTGCAATGGCAACAGACACCGACACAAAATGTACCTTGTAGCTGACGTTGGGCCTGCAGATGCAGCGCAAAAAAGCAGCAACAACTAAACAACAACAAAAAAAAAGAGAGAAAAACATTCCAGCAACGACAGCAACAACAACAAACACAAGAGCAACAATAGCAATAGGCAACATGCACTCTCATAGTATAAAGCCAATGCCGCTGCACTTGTGCCCAACGCATTCGCATTCGCATTCGCATTCATGCCTGCCACACTTGCCCCTCATCCTTCACTGCTCCAGCACATCCAGCAGACACGTTGATGCGTTGGCGGGCCATGCGGCATGCAAATGCAAACTGAAAGCACAAGCGGTTCACTTCGGTTTGGTTCAGTCCAGGGCAGGGCAGGCCGACGACCAACTGAAGTGGTCTGCAAATGCAACATTAACGCAAATTCCGTAAGTGAAGTATGTTGCATTTGCCGCACGTAAATTTAAAAAGGCGCGGCACAATAACAACAACAACAAACCGTTGCCCCTCTTGCCCCCCTTGCTTATTTGCAGATACAGTTACAGATGTGCCTGAATGCTGGATTGCTGGCACTGGACTGCATTCAACGTAGTCATCGTTTGTTGTTGGACTCCTAGTCGCCATCGCCGTCGCCATCGCCGTCGCCATCGCCGTAGCCGGAGTAATCGAAGTAGTCACGGCCATTTTTGCTGCCCTACAGCTGCCAGCTGCATAGGCATTTGTATTCGCACTCACACACACACACACACACACACACACAGATGCAGGCACATATTTGAGATACATAAATCTTGTGGATGAGCGTGGCAAGCCAGGCGGCACCAAGTGGGGTTGGGTTGCCATTTACATTGTGATTGGGGGTCAGCAGCTGTGTCAGCTGCTGCTTTAGCTTCTTTAGTGGGGGACGCAGCAATATTGGGAAATTGTTAGCCAAGCAATGCGCACTTTATAAGCTAAAAGAATTAACTATCTGCTTTCGAATTTAACTCTCTAATATCAAACTCTACTATAATGCAGTATAATAATTCATTAAACTTTGAAGTGCTCCACAATCATATTTAATTTTATTTATATGCTGCTGTCAACAGTTTATTAAGCAAACAAAGAATGCATTTAATAGTCATTTTATAGTAATAAATATTCAAGCAACTTTTTATTTACTTTGACATTATTGCAATGTGATTGAATTAAATTGTATAATTAAATAATTTTCAATTAGCTTTCAAATGTGACTTTCATTGTTGCACTTCCTGTACTTCCAATTATTTCTTTTATTCCACTTGCCGATATTTCCGCGCTCAATGCAATCCTTTACCTTTAACTGACTACAGATGGCGCTTTAACGCGATGGCAATCCATCTGTGTGGGGCTAATAAAAGATTCCGCTAAATTGATACTGTCGATGGAGTAATTAAACTGCAATTTTTATGAGACATGTCGGACAGAGGCCGTCGCTATCACAGATCGAATAAATTATATTCGCCTGCTATAGGGGAATTTCGCACTGCTTTTCACGCACACACACACACACACACACACGCACATAGTAGAGCAGGTTGTAGGGCAGCGAGGGGGTCTTGAGTGCATTGTTGGTCGCATCCGTTTGTTTTGCTCGCCTCGACGGTAAATTTTCCGACGCAATTTTGCCACACGCCGGAATCGGTTTTTCCTGCTTTTGTTTTTGGCACGCAAATAAATTTCAGCCCGGCAGGGAAAACTGTGTGCGAAACTTTTGAGCCCGTCTGATTGCATTTTAATTTCGCAGTTTCTCAGTTTTGCGCTCATATTGAATTCGCTTGTATATTTGGCACGACCACTTGGTTCGACCCCCATGATTGCCACCTAATGATTGCTGCCGCCGTCCCTGAGATCCTTGCTCAGTTCGGAAAGTGTGTCTGGCACACATTCAAATGCTACTAGCAATGCAAATGGTAAAGCAGAGATACTCAAGCCATGAAGCTGTTAATTTTTATGACGTCATTACTCGCCTCGTAAAATTCGCTCAACAGTTGGTTACAGCAGCAGCAGCAGCAACAGGCGACGGCGACAGCAAACAAGGCATCAATTTTATGAACATGCCAAGTGAATGGATCTCTTGAGTTAGGGTTCGAAGCTGAGCGTTTGGAACTGGACAAGTGAACTTGAAAGTTGTGCGCTTTATTTGCAAACGGAATTTTTATTGTTCTGACTTCAGTTGAGCACTAAATTAAGCTTTTTATGCATTGTGACAAAAGGTTGCCAACACTTAATTAAGTTGCAACATTTGTTAGTTAGTTCAAAGGTGCTGGAGCTTGAAATTTGAATAATTATATTAGCAGCAAATAAGTGCGAGGCTCAAGCCAACTAATTTTTGCATTTAATTTCAGCATGTGTGTGTGTGTGTGTGTGTGTGTAAAGGTAAATTTAAGCTTTGGCTTTGTTATTCAATCTGCCTGCCAACCACTGCACTGAGCAAAACATTTATGCGCCATGTTCTACTTATATTTTTATGGCTGCTCCTGCTCCCGCCCTCAACCACAAACTCGCACACACACACACACACTCAGGCGCCCACACATATAAATAGATAGCAGTGAAGAGGGCGCCTTGGCTCAGACGTTCAGCTCATAACACTCAAGAGCTGGAGCATATTTTAAACATGGATTCTTAATTAGTAGCAAATGTATACAGCATTTGTTCGTTTTTACACGTTACACACGCAGACGGAGCAAATACGCCAAGGTATACGCCAAACTACACACAGGGCTATAAGCTAGTTAACACCCCAGTTGGGGTTGGGCCTGGGCTTGGGAGCTTGCGTGTCCTCATTTGCTGTCTTTGGTGCTGCTGCTGTCAGTGCGTCTCATAATGCGCGCTAATTAATCCTGCAAGGATCGGATTTTCCCGACGTAATTATATTTACAACCGCCATGCGAGCTAAGCAACAACAACAACAACAACAATGAGGATGCTCCTTGGGCTGCTTGGCTGGGGCTTTATTATGTGTAGGGCGTTGTGTGTGGTGTGGGGTCTGAGCACCGGTTGCTGTCATGGCGCAACAACATGCGAGTTGGCAGCGCGTTTCGTGAAAGGATACACAAGGATATTAAATTAATTTTTAAGTGCGTGCGCACAAGACGCTGCCAACAACAACAACAACAACAGAAGCAGTAAAGAAAAAAACAATAACGAGCACGAAAAAATTAATGCGCTTTTCTTGCTTGCGCTTCTATTGTGTGGCTGGCTGGTAAAAACTTTAAGCATATTTCTTAGTCGACTACAGGGTGTTGCAACTGTGAGCTTGCTGCCACAGTTTGTTGCATGTAGTCAGGCGTCAGGCTGTATGCTTATGAACTCTCTTTGTCTCACAGATTGTTTGCCTCATTTTTATGATTCTTTTTTTAGTTGCAAATATAAATAATGAGCACATTTTGTTTATTTAAGTTTGTTATGCTTCTTTCCTACAGCTGCTTTATTGCTTTCCACGCGGCTGCCTGCAGCTTGGCTTAGCTAAAGCCTTAAGTTCGGCATAAACTATAATAAGTTTGCCTTGCCAGTAGTTATCAGTGTGCGATGATTAAGTCGCAGCAGCTACAGCGCAGCTCATGAAAATAGAGCCAAGCTGAAAGCAGCGCAGCTAAAGCAAATTGAAGGCTGAACTGAGCTTAATTTGGCGTTTGGCATTATTCAAATGAGCGGCAACAATGAAAAGTTAAGTGATTACTTTTTGCTGGTGCCCCAGCTCGTAAATTTATTAAACAAAAAGTTGCCACAAAACTCTAAAATTGTGTTCAGTCAATGAATGAATAGCCAAGTAATAAGCTACAATACCTTGCTGACTATAAACTGCGCATTTGGCCGAATAAGTTGTTCAGCATTTAACGAGCTATAAATGCGAAGCTTCGAGATGCACGCTGCATGCAACTTGCACCATAAGCGCGCATGTGGCAAGCTTGAGCAATGGCATAAACTGCAAGCTGAGCGTGAGCTTCACCTTAATGCCGCGATGAATGGACTTTTAACTGAGTGCGAACAAGGAGCAGCCACATTCAGAGCTCGATATGGAGGCGAAGGCGGATGCTTACTGCTGATAATGATAATGTGCTCGTCGTCAGTGTCAGCGTCAACGGCATCGATAGGATAAGCTGCTGCCCTATGCCATTGCCATTGCCATACCGGTGGTTTTTATTAAGCTCAAAGTGCCGCCATTATGGCAGCAACGGCAACGGCACCGTTCACTGGACTCGACTGCACTCCACTTGATTCTCCAGCGACTGCAACAACAGCAACAACAACAAGAACAAGAACAGCTGCAATAGCGCTGGCAAAGACTTTTTGGCTGCGATTCAAGCATTTGGATGCATAAATCAAACATTTATATGCGGCATAGCTTCAGCGTCGCCTCGACTCACACACACGCACACACACAGTCATAGCTTACATGCATATGTGGAGCGCATGAGGCAGGGTCTGTGGCAGGGGCAGGCACTTGAATGTGATTACGCAGCAAGAGATTGCGGGCACGCTGTTTAGCTCAGCATATCATCTATATGCGAAGTCATAGCCGTGCTACCCCAGCCAGCCAGCGGTTCCCCTTGTGCCTTGGCCTTGTCTCTTGTCGATCTCTGAGTCATGGTTGCGTCTGCATAAGCAAGACGAAAAGACACAGAACGAGGCAGTCTCTGCTGTAGTCTGTGGGGCATCAAAGGCGTCTCCGACGCGGCATGCTAACTGAAAATGAAGACGATTACCGCAACTGTAAAGTCGACTGCGGACTGTGGACTGCGCTCCAAGTATGATGAATATTATTCCTAAGGCGAAAAGGCTTTCGCCCAGCGGTGCCTGCGACACCAAAGCGATTTACTCTTTGATTGATTGCTGCATTGCGGCACAACATGCCGCTCAGCTCGGCTCAGCTCAGCAGTTGGCAAGAGTTCATTGTCGAGAGCAACGCGACAAAATATATTCGAATTAAAATGCACATATAGTAAATGCAAATTGGATATAAAGCAGCTACACTTGAGACTGAAGTTGCAATTAAAAGTGACATAAATTAAACAATTATAATAATAATATGTAACCTATTGGTAAGCAATATTTGTTGCTCAGCACTTTTGTACAAAAATAATAAACTGAAGTGTCAAGAGCATCAATTATACATATATCAATTATATATCTTTCAAATAGAAACAGCCGACATCTTGCTTAGAGCAGTGTCTATGAAATGCGAATCAAAATTATAATTTGGCTGCATTCCAATTGGTCAATAGCTGCTGTTCAAATATAACACAAAGTTTTTTGTGGCCAGACTGTATTGACTGAAACTATATGTGTGCGTGTGTGTGTGTCCCCAAGCAGTCGAGCACGGAAATCGTTGGAAAAATCAAGCCGCAAAATATAAGCGCAAAAATTATAGAAAAAAACACACACTCACACATGCAGACATAACATATATAAGAATATTTCCATTTATTTTCTTATTTTCCCTTTCTTTTTTTTGTTTTTTGCCAACTCTGCGTATTTGTGCTAGTTTTTTTTTTATATTTGCTGTTTTATTTTTTGGCTAACTGAAATTTATTTTTTACTTAAAACTTTCTGTTGTAAGCAATGAAAAATGGCAAAACAAACTTTTCTAGCTTTCAGCAGCACAAAGGCAACACAAACAGCACGGAACCAAAATGAATAGAGTAAAGTATAAGAAGCAGACTAGAGAACAGAGCAAAGGGGAGAGAACTAAGCTGAGCTGAGAGTTGAGCAGCGAACTAAATTTGTTTTTGTTGAAAAGTATCGAATTGATTTCAGTTGAGCAAGTTTCGAATTTTCAAATGCAAACGGCTAATTTATGCGAAAGTTCCGCCCTTTTGTACATACAATTCTTTTTTTTTCTCTCTGTATTTGTATTTTGTATGCCACTTCAGGGTCTAATTTATTTAGTTGCCTCTAATGGCAGCAGCAAATAAAAATAAATAAAAAAGTAAGTAACAAGCAGACAAAGTATTGAAACTATTTTTGTTGTCCTTTTGAAGCAATGCAAAGAATCATATCAGAAGTAGTTTATTTAAATAATTATATTTACCATACATGCCAACAAATATTTACTATTTTATTAGACCAATTAAATATTGAACAAAATAGTAAAAAAAAGCAAGACAACTTTTTGTGAAATATCAATTTTCGATTAGCTGTAATTTCGTGCAATTGCAGACTCGTGAGTTGTCTTTTAATAAAACTGCATTCAAACTGGAAATTTTATAATTTTTGATAAAAAATTTGCAAATTGTAATATACAAAATGTAATGATGTATAAAAACGAGCACAAAACAGTTTAGCATTCCAGATGATCAAAAGATTATTGACCAAGTAAAAAAACCTTTACCTGCTGGCTGAACCTGGAGCCCCCTTAATTGCATGCTGGCTACGCCCCTGCTGCCTGACTCTGTTTTTTAAACGCTACACTCTGTTTGCATTAAGCTTGGCTAAGCATAATTTATATATTTTTGAAATTTATTGTATTGCAAATCAAATTATTTGCCCAACTTAAGTCAACAGCCAAACGACGCCACAAATATTATTCATTTGGCCAACAGAGAGAAAAAAAGGCCAAAAGCCAAGCTGCAAAAGAAATAGAAAACACTACAATATTTTAATAGTTTAATGCAAAACAATAAATAAAATAAAATCAATTGCAGTGGAGGTTAGAGTGGGATAGAGATAGGGCTGGAGTGTGGCTGCAACAAATGCCAAATAACCAAAATCGCAAATAATACGACATGTTATACCGACAACAGCAACAACAACAACTACAACAACAATTGCTGTTTGTAGTACCAATAAAATCGTTTGTTTCCGGCTGCTGGCTATCAAAGCTACTGGAATTTATTTTTGTTGCTCAGCAACAACAACTGCAAATCGCAAAACCAAAGTGCAAACATTGTTGTTGCTGTTGTCTCTCTCTCTCTGTTGTATTTGCTAAAGTCATTGCATAGCTTACCGAACAACCCATGCATGCTTGTTGTTGCCCCCGCTTGTTGCCCCCCTCTTGAGTCTAGAAGCGTACCCACGAGCATGCGGCAGTCTCTGCACAACAGCAACAGCAACAACAGTAACAGCAACAACAACAGCAACAACAACAAATTTAGTAATAATATTCACATTTATGGATTTGTAAGTGGTTCCGCTTGAGTTGCTCTGCATCCTTCTGCAAATTCTACACACTCTCGCACACTTTTTCAATATCCAACTCTTTGGCTTTGGCTTTGGCTTGTTGTTTGTTTGTTTATGCTTGGGCATTAAGGTTTCAATAAGGTCGGCACTAATTTGGGTTTACATTTTTGTTTTGCCTGCAGCTTGCCATGCATAAGTCACTTACAGTTGCATGCCCCATGGCTGGCTGGCTGGCTGTGAGTTCATATAGCATAAGAAAAATGTAGCAACAACATAATTAAATTTATGCTAAGTGACATTTAATTTGCAGTATTGAGTTTGCCGCTGCGCAAGTTGTCAGCAGAGAAAAATGAAATACATCTTGGCATGGAAATTTATGTGGCGAAATAATTAATTCTGTCAGCGGCATGCGTTGCAAACAGAAATTGACAGCGAGTGTTTGGGTAAATAAATAAAGTGCATGGAATGGAATCGTTTTTCGATTATGTTAATTCCACCATTGCCATGCCATTGCCCAGTGGAGGAGTCGGGAGTCGAGTGTGCGAGTGTGTGGCGCACACATGCCGGCAATATGTCCAATGGTGCGGCGGGAATAAATCCAAATCATGCGATCCAATGATCACATTGTGCCACAACTTGAGTTATGGCGTCGACCAGCACACACACACACACACACACACACACGAATACATATACACTCGAGTACAGAAGCTCTCTCGCTCTCTGTGACAAAAGCAAATGAATAAACAACATTGATTGCTGTTGGCAAATAAACTGCAGATGCGAACAACACAAACAGTGTACAACAACTAAAATAAACACAGGACATGCACACTATACACACACACACACACGCACACACACATTGACATCTTTTATTTCATTAAAGCTTAGCAATTGTTTAGCAGCTGATTTTGAATTAGCATCGCACATTTATTTTCAGCACTCTGAGCGCTAAATTTGAAACGATTTAGAACTCTGGCATTTATTTATAATTTTTTTCATTAGTGCACACACATATGTCTGGCAGTTCTGCTTTGTGTTTGCACATCAAACATTTCGAGCAGACTTTGCTTTTATTTTAATTTTTTTTTAGTCTGCGACGATCTCTTGCAATTTCGTTGCTTATTTGTTTTATGTACGCTGCAGATTCATTTTTTTTCTTCCAAGTGAAATACGCTTTAATTTATGACCATGTTGCTTACATTATAAACTTGGCTATTTTACAAGCACTTGGCAGACAGCGTCAGGATATGTTGCACAGAATTAAGCATCTTAGGCCCAGATGAGCATGAGGCTGTTGGCAGTGCCAACAAATTTTGTTCTATTGCTAAGTTTTTATTTTCATAATTGATGCAGTTTGTTGCGCTCACGCTTAATTATATTTATTAAGCCATGAATCAATCCCAGCCCTGCTGACTGACGAGTGCTAATTAATGTCAAATGCCAAATGCAAAGAGAGTTGAGCTCAGAATCTTTATGCCACTTGAGCCCGAAACTAAAACTCAACTCCGCCTATGAAAATTGCTTGCGCCCATAAATTGCCAAAGAAATCGAAAGGAAACCGTGAACATCGTAAACAACATTTGCAGTTTTTTCTTCCCTTTGCTCTAGCAATTTGTAATTTTCCGTATTTCATTCGCATACACTTCATTAACATCCCCCTCAAGCTGGCGCTGAAGCCAGCAGAGCATTGGTGGCGCCCCCACCCCACCCCCCTTTGAGGCAAGAGTTTGTTTCAGTGCGCTTGAATGGCTGCTAACCAGGCAGGCAGGCAGGATGGGAGTGCATCATTAGAGACGCTGCCACGAAATTTACGTCCCATTTCGCTTTTTTTTTTTGGCAAAGACCTTCTCTAATTTCTTCAAGGATCCTGCCAGCCGCACGTATGTGTAAGCGGCACTTTTGTGGGGGTTGGGGCGATGGCTTTCGCATCAGCGACAACGACACAAAAAGTCCTTGGCCAATGACAGGCGCTGCCGCAGATCCTGTTGCCAGGAGCTGTAGCTGGAGCTGGAACTGGGGCTGCGCCTGAGACAGGAAAATGTTTTTTCACGATAAAAATGATGGATGATATCATAAATAACGTTGGAGTGCGCCCAAGCAGAGGGTTTTCCAGTGGTTGTTTATTTCGATATAAATGAAATTCTTTTTTTCTTCGCTGCTTATTTTTGGCCAGCAAGTGAACAAATAAAAACTTTGCTGTGTTGGGCCCAACAATTTGGCAAGAAAACATAGCCGAGCCCCATAGCCCATGCAAATGCCGAACTTTCAATGCTCTAACTTTAGCTTAAGTCAAACTTTTGCTCACATCAATGGTCATTAATATGCGAGGGTGAAAGTTAAAGGGAGGCGGACATATTTGTAATCACAGTGAGCGATGTTTCTAGTCATAAATATTGGGAAATTTATATAAAGCAAGTCGAGTCAACCTCAACTTTGCTTAATTTCCAACACAATCGAAATCGATTCGCACATTTATTGCCTTCGTAGCATTTTCATTTGCAGATTGGCAAAGTGAGTTCAAAATAATTAAGTAACAAGCATAGCTCAGCTTTGGCTTGCGACCCAATCTCGTAATTTCAATTAAGCTCTACAAATTTGCATTTGTGCCCATTGTACCGTCGAGTTTGAAGGACAAACTTGAGCTGCGCACACGAACTAACATTGTGTGAAAGTGAAAGCCTGCCAAGACGCCTATGCATGTATTTGTGTGTCTGTGTGTGTGTGGCTTTAATGATATCCTTATAGCCTGATAAATTTATGGCAAAGCCGCATAAATTTAGACGCTGGCTGTTTTCTTTTCTTTTTTTTTCACGCTTTCACTACTACCAAAACCTTATCGTATTTTTATTTTAATGGATTTTTTATCTGCGGCGGCGGTGGCTCTGGCTGCTGCTGATGACGTTGCCCAAGACTCCGCCCAAGAGGAAGCACATCAAGGCAAGCCAAGGACAATTCGCTCTTGAGCTTAGCGCTGGCCAAACACAACTCTCGAAGAAATGCGATTTAATAAGTCAACATTTATTTAAGACATTATTGATGGGCGGCTTATTTATCGCGCTAGTTGTAGCTCTATTAAAGCTTCTACTTATGCGGCAAAACTCAAAAGGATTAAGTCACAGACACACACACACACACACACTAATGCAGATACATCTAGACAAAGGCACAGCCAAAAAGATTCACAATGCAAAAGCTGCACGACATGCTGCCTCCCCCCCTCACTCTGCTCTCTATGCATGCAACGATTATTCAAAATGCAAGTCACAGACTTGTGTGTGTTTGTGTGTGTGAAAATCCTCGCAGCCATGTTGGCGTCGTTGGTCTAACCCACGCCTGTCCCTGCTCCTCCCCCCGCTCCAATGTTGTAGGTGCCTTAGCTTTAGGATTTGGTGCCGCGGCTGCTGCAATTGCCGCATGTAAATTCTTAAAGTAGTACTTAGCGCGATTATTTATTATATTCCAACAGTTTCAACACCTCTCAACAAGTAACGAGCCAACGAGGATCTCTCTATGTGTGTGCGGAGTGGCCAAAGGAGCAGGCACGGGGCTCGGTTGGGAGTTGCTTAGTGTATGCACTTTGCTATTGTTGCGCATTGTGCGCCATGGGTGTAGTCAGGCTCTAATGTGGAAGGGGCAGTAGTTTTTATAGCCTGATCAGTTTGCATTACAATTTTCCAAGCCAGAATTGTAACTAAAAAATTAAAAATCATTAAAAATCTGTTTTCATAAGTTGCTCAACAAATATCTAATGCACCCCTTGGCATTAGCTGACTACGCCTATGCTCTGCACATTGTTGTTGCTGTTGCGCGTATTGCAGTTGTTGCTGCTGCTGCAGTCCTTTGGCAATGTTGCGCAGAAATTTATGAATATTGCATGGTAATAAAGCGAAGGATTTCATTACGACTGCGTACGTGTGCCAGTGTATGGGTGTGTGTGTGTGTGCGCGTAGTTATTTATATTTGTGTATAGGTGAATGATTTGAGTGCATTTAACTTTAGTCACATTTGTTGGCAGTGTCATAAATAAAAGTTATTAAGAATATATTAAAATGTGTAAGAAATACTTATTAAAAAATTATTTTATCATTATTAAATATTCTACATATTTATTTTAAAATATATATTGCTCATAAAATTCAGTAAAACGTTTAACTAATGTCATAAGGAGTTCAAACATATCAAGCAGAAGATTCCTTTACACATTTATTTTTACAACATTTACATTAATAATGAATTTAACTTTAGTCAGAACAAAGTTATTAATACTAAATGTAGTAAACAAAATATTAAAATAACATAATTGATAACTGAATTTAAATTTAAATTGAATTATTTTTTTTCTATTATATGCCCAAAAATTAATTTAGAATTAAATGTAACAAATATTGTTGGAATATACAAACTCCGCTCTAGCATTTGCTTCAGTTGGCGTCACATTGGCTCCGAAACCACCAAAAAAAGATTTATGCGCCTCATAACGCGGCGCGCACAAAGATTGGGTGAGGGGCGTGTGGTGGGCAAGGGGCACTTACAAGCGCCATAATCATTTCAACAAGAATAATTTTAATAATTATTAAAATGATGGCAGGCGACGACAATTACCAGCGAGCTCGAGCTCTGGCAACAGGCAGCCAATTGTACTCGCCTCAGCCTCAGACTCAGCCTCAGCCTCAACTTCATGTCCTGCGCACATTGCCACATCCTGTCAGCTGCGTCTGGCTGACTTTTGATTGCCACTGTTCGCAGCTACTGTTTTATTTTTTTTTTTTGGCTTTTTTATAATTGTGTGGTCGTGCGGTTAAAAATTAATACGCGGAAGGATATGGCAGGCAATTCGATTTGTGCGTATTTCGCCTCTCGCCTCTCACACAAAAACAAAATCAAACTGCAGACAATTGGAAGAGTATGCATTTCATTTACTGCTGGAGGCTGGAGGGCTCATGAAAAATTTACATTTGAATAGACGCGAGCGCTGAGGGCTTGGTTTGGGTTTGGGCTGTCGCAACGATCCTGCGGCCAGGAAGCCGCTCTGCCTGCAACAATGGACGCTGGGAAGTGCGCCGCTCTGAGCATTTATTGTGGCGTATTGTTTTAATTTTTCAGCATTATATAAAATCACACACACATACACACGAATGCATGCGCCATATAGTTAATGCCCCAAACTTAAAGTACGTTCAACTGCGCAGCGCAAATTCAAATCGAATTTTGGCCAACAGTCACGTTTGCTGTGTTGGCCAAAAGCACAGCTTGCAGCTTGGCGCGTGTTTAGGCCATGTTCAGTGCCTGCTGCGGCGGCTGTTGGGCCATTTGGTGCGCTGGCCTGGCCAACGCAAATAGCGAGCGCTCGCGCTTGCATTGAAGCATTTTGTCTTCCAAATTAATTTGGTGTCCAGCGCCTTTTGTGTTCGCTGCTGCCCAGTGGCCAGGACATGATTATGTTGAACACAGCAGACAGCCAGCCAGGCAGCCTTTGTTGAGTTTGGTGCTTCGTTTCAATTAAGCGGCACTAAACCAAGCGGCAGTTGCAAGTTGATGTTGCCGCTGCACTTAATGCATAAATACTCGACTGGACATTGCTCATTTTAATATTAGCCTGCAGCTAATCGATTCATAGAAATTTTAATGGCACAACTAACTGAACTTACGGCACTAAATTTGAGAAAGTTTGAGAATTGGCATTGCTGTCAGCTTTAAATTGTTTAAACATTACGATGCATTTGGGAATTGCATGCAAGTGGCTGAATATAAAAACTTTTCCACAACAAAAATAGAAAATAAAATGAAAAGAAATGGCAGCAAGAAAGGCAAAATGTGGCAGTGGCAGCATCCAATTATTTTTTCGATTAGTTTCGCTATCATTCTTCAACAGCAGCAACAATAACAATATATATATATATATATATATATATATATATGTATATATATGAAACCGAAACTGAAAACGAACCCAAACACACTCACACAACAAACTCACCCTTCAGGCTAAGAGCGCGTAAGGGTAGGGGTAGCAATATAACAGCTACAATATTAGGCGTGTGTATGTGTGCGTATGTGTGTGTGTGTATGTGGGAGTATCAACAAAGCGGCAAAGTCGAATATAAATAAATAAAACATACAAAATGGAAATAAATCTAACTGAAAAGCCATAAAGCATTTTCAGCATTCGCAATTTAATATGTTCGAGGGTATTTTTCTCGCACGTAGCACAAAGATGAACAACACCCACCACCACCACCACTACCAGCAGTAGCACCACCACCACCGCAAAGCACAAGATGGTGCCTGCTGTAGCAGCAAAGACAGCAAGACGCAACGACAGCTGCTCGAGCAGACAACGTAGCAAGCAGCAGCAGAAAAAGAAAAAAGAAAGCAGCCAACGCATTCGGATTCGGAAACGCTCGACAATGGAAATGGGTTCTGGGAGATGAAGATGGAGATGCTCTGCTCAAGATGCGTCCTATGCTGGGATGTGGGTGTGGGTGGGGCTGCTTGGCCTTGCAAGCGCGCGCGCTAAGTGTGATATATTTGCTAAGATTATATAAAATGTTTTATTTGTTATTCTTGTTGCTGCTGCTGCTGCTGCTGCTGCTGCTACTTTTCTCTCTGTTGCCACTTTTTGTTTCTCAAGCAAATTGCGTGCGTTGGCCGAGAGTGTGGGCAAGTGCGAAAAAAAAGGATATTAGGTGTATATATGCATACAGTTTGGGGGCAGGAGAAGCGATACCTACGCCTTTTATATTATGCAATGGTTTTTGAGCCGCGTCGCAACGAGCGAATGAATTATTTCTTACCCTCATCTAAATGTTGCACCAATCTTTCCGCTGCCCCACACCCCCCTTACGCTTGTTGTTTAGTTTTAAGTGTAAGCAAACAGTGGAACACTTGAGCAATTTTTTGACTTTGAATTAAATAAATGCTAAATAATAAGTGATTATTTGCTTGTTAATATTATGCCGAAACTCAAAGGTATTTGGTAATTTAAAAGATTTTATTATCGCTTTGTAATTGTAATTTATATATTTATAAGTCTAAAACCAATTTAAAATTAGCTTTGAATTGATTTTAATAGGCACAGATTCGTTTTTTAGAGGCATTTTAAGATATTTTATATGATTGGAAGTAACTTTTAATCGCCATAACTTTATACTAAAAATAATAATAACATTAAATAAATTTAAGTTTTTCTTTTATATATAATTTTAAATAATGTTTACTACTTTTTTCTTATAATTTTCTTTCAGTCGACGGCTGTTCATATTCAATATAAAAACTCTGTCGAAGTTGCTCGCTGATCAAGAATATATATACTTTATGTGGGTCTGCCACGCCTTCCTTCTTCCCTGTTACATACATTTGAGCAACTTCATAATACCCATTTTTCCATTTTTTACAAAAATGTCACTTGAAACTAAAGATATCTATCCATTTGTTTTAAATATCAACAGCAGGTATGCTAACCATAACTTTCATTTCTATAATCTTTTAGCCATTGTACTCTGTCCGACAATTGGTTCGGATTGTCACCAGCAACTTTAGTTGGCAGCTGTTCAGCTGTGTTGGGTCTAAGGATTGATGTGATATTAAAGCAAAAGGGGACTAAAGATGGCACCAGCTGTGTCCAAGCTCAATTTTTAAATGGCCAACTGAAATCGCTGCGCCCCCTCCCCCCTGCACAGGAAAAGCAAACAAAGTGCTTTGGTAGGCGTTTAGGAAATTAGCGAGCAACGTTAATTTTATGTTTTCACTTTGACGCGGTCTCAGATGAGGCGCATTGCTGCTGATGATGTTGCCAGCAAATGAAAACCATTTTTCCTACTTTATGCCAACTTAAGTGGGTGAAGAGCAGCAGCAGCGAACGCTTGCGCACGCTCACAAGTTGCCGCATGTGGCATGAGGCGTGTGGGGATGGAGAGTCTGAAGATGAATGTGCCGCAGCTCTATAAATATGTATGGGATGCTATATATTAAAACCGACTCAAGTCGACTCGCACAGAGCAAAAACTAATTTCGAAAAATGCCAAAAGAAAACGCAGCAAAATGAAAATAAAAGAAAGAAGCAAAAAAAAAAGAAGCCCCAACAACAAGCCGAAGCTGAAGCTGAGGCTGAGGCTGAGTGGTGTGGGCGGTGGCAGAAACAAGCAAAGGACATTTGTGCTGCCTCTGCGCCTTTGGTCGTGGAGCAGAGACTGGGAGCTGGGGTGGGGCACGGCTTGCGTTTTGGCATTGGGGTTGCTGCCAACAGCAGCAGGACAGCAGCCAGGATCCAACAGCAGCAGCAGCGGCGGCAGGACTTGGAGCCGACACAGCAGACTGACAGGCAAGGCAAGGCAACGGCAACGGCTGCTGCCACACTGTTTGGCACACTGCTCTGTTGCTGCTACACGGGGGTAATATAACACAACAAAATGCAATAAAGCATTTTGTGGCAACTTGAAGATGTGAGCAGCAGATGCTGATTAAAGGTGTGCGGTTTACTCACACACACACACTTACATATAGACGCATATAGATGAGCGGTGAGCAAAAAAGTTGCAGAACTGAAGGGAAAAACTCATTTGCCGCTTCACTTTGGTTCGGGGGTGGGGTGGTGTTTGCTCATTTAAATTGCGTACCGGCCACTTCACACTTGAATACCAAAGCAGATAAAGTAATGTAGGAAACGACTGGAAGTAATTGGCTGCAAATGCAAAACTTGCCACAGCAGCCTATAAAATAAATGAGCAGTGGCTGCTGCTGCTGCTGTTAATTAATTAAATATAATTATTAGTTTGATTGATATGATATAATAAATTCGAAATGCTTTTCGCAAGTCAACATACTTTTGCATGCAGTGTGCTGCTGCTGCTGCTGCTGCATAAGCACTCCCTAGTTCAATTTGTATGTAAGTCCGCCCGGCACAAAGGTGCAATAAAAAGAATCAACTTGTTGTTGTTCATTTGCGTATCTGTCGTTTTAATACAGCGAAAGCGACGCGAATCGTGATGAGAATTGGCAAAGCCTTTTCGATTAGACAACAAATCGGACGTTGGGGCTGGCTGTCTATGTTCGCACTAATAACTGCAACAACCAACAGCCAACGGCAACAACCAACTGCAACTGAATGCAGTTCTTGGCCCACGCATTCATCGCACGCATACGCCCCGTAGACAAATTTGGTGCGAGCCTCGAGCAGAAACGCTTTCTATGGCCTTTGGTTTAATGGACAGTTTCGACATTTTGGGTTTGATTGCTGTCGCACATCTAATTGGAGACTCGGGTCGGCTCCACTCGACTCGACTGCTCGCCTGGCCGGGCATGGTAATGTGGTTGTTGACACTAATTATAACTGGAATTGCATGCGATGCAGCCAATGCAATGGGAAGGGGAACGACAACGACAACGACGACGACGATGCACTTGGTGTTTGTGCCTTGAGCATGCGTTTCCACCTGCAGCACACAACTCGGTCAGTTTTTCATTATTTTCATGCTGCATTTAGCTCACGTTTTAATTAAGTCGTCGACTGAGTTGCCATCGTTTGGGATTTCGTAGCTCTTGCTGTTGCCCGCTTGCTGCCGCTTGCTGCTGTTGCTGTTGGCAGTTGGGGTCGGTGCAGCACTTGCATGTAAATCTGCTCATCATTGTTGATGGCGTATTACAATTCATTGCTCCTGGAACCTGTGGCCCCCGGCTCAACAACAACAGCAGCAGCAGCAACAGCAAATGACAACGATTTGCAGTCTTTGCGCCTCCGTTGCAGTTGCAGTTGCCTTTCGGCATTGTTTTCTTTTTATGGATTTCCACTGGACGACTGTTGACACGTAACATTCAGCATTTTGGTAAATGTAAACAAGCTTTGTTATTGTTGCCGTTGCCATTGCTGTTGCTGTCTGTTTGCCAAATTGCTCACATGCCTTGGCATTTTTATAGTTGCCAGTAGTTGGACCTACCATACGCAGTGTTCTGTAAGCTTTTTGATCTTCTCACTGAATTATAAATAAAGATGTCATCAGCCAACAGCCCAATCGTAGGCTAGACGCCAGTTCCGCAATCTTTTGCCAATTACTGTGCACAACAGACAAACAAACAGACATATATTTGAATTTAATTGGTTTTTGTTGCGCTGCAACTTTTGAAATACCTGGCACGTTTGGGAATGTGCACTTGAGTTTGCTACAGTAATATCTATAAATTGTTCGATTTCCTATGAACTATAAAGTTACTGCTGTTGGCAAAAATAAAGAGCAGGAAATAGTTGTAAAATATAATTATCAATTGAATGTTTTTTATGCGAAATTAACTGCGAGCATCAACTACGCGTGATCGATTGAATTGATTGGATGTATATGCATTAGAAATTTGCTTGTTGAGGGTTGCATTTGGCTAATTGGGAAGCTGTTTGAGCCGCCTGGCAAATTCCAAATGGCGATGCTGCAAATCAAAGTGGCAATCAGATAAACTGCAGATTGACATCTGTCTGATTTGCATCTGCTTAAGGCATAGATCGTGGTGCTTAGGGGGAGTCCAATCAGCGTAGTGGGCTCTCGACTCCCCTTTGGCTCTTCAGTCGGCACAGCCATAAGCGATTAAGTTTGTTGGCCTCCGGGGAGCTGGCAACTGCATAGGGGAGAGACTAGTTGACTAGCTGACAATTTGAGGGTGTTTGCTAGCGAAACATTTTCGAAATTGCGCAAAACCGATTTCCCTCAGGATACGTATGCATATGTGTGTGTGGAAAACTTTTGCTTGTCAGTCAAAGCAAAACAAGTGGACTTATCATACCTCAGACTAGAACAACTGCAACTCCGACTGGAGCAGCAGCAGCTAGAGTTCCACCCACAGTCAGTCGAAATGAAGAAAATGTGGTTTTGGTTACGGTTTTTCACTGTTTTTCCTGCTCGCCCAAAAGCCAAACTCCACCCCCAACCCACAGGCCCCAAACTTGTTTGTGTGCTTGCCACAGTTTCAGCTCCCTGTGTGTGTGTGTGCGTTTGTTTTTCTTATTTTTTTATGGAAATTCATGAAAAACTTTTCGTAGGCATTTTGTTTATTTGCCAGCAGGCATAAGGATACAAGTTTGCTTTTCTTCTCCATTGCGGTTTGCTTGTTGTTGTTGTTGTTGCTGTTGTTGTTGTTCTTGTTTATTTTATCATTATCATTGGCAATTTCTTTTAAGTGGTGCCAATCTTTTTTCACTTGTTATGCCCCAAATTCGAGGGGATTACTCAGCAGGCTCTTATTGAGTCTGTCTGTGTGTGTGTGTGCAAATTTATTATAGTCATTTTATTCAATCGACAAATCGGAAGTGATTTTGAATTCATTATTCGTGGGTGGACACTCGTTGATTTGCTGCTAAAAAATTGTTTGCTTCAACTAGAGAGAAAGCATAAGAAATTGTTCTAAGCTACATCAAGCTTAAGCTTTAAATTATGTTTGACTCTGCACTTGAACTCGGCGCATTGAACTCATAAATTAGCTGCACGCCTTACGTGCAACGCTAAGATGCAAGCCGTTGGCATTGGCATTGGCATTGGCATTGGCAATAGCGTCGCACTTTCGGTGGTGCTGCTGGTGGTGGTGGTGGGATTTCCAGACACTTGCACTTTCTCCGCACGCTTAATGGACAATTAACCTTGATTCCTGTTCAGCGTTCGCTGCTGCTCGCTGCGGCACGTTACTGACCTTGCCACACGAATTTTGCGAACGCCTGCAACAATTATTGCATTTTATAACTGCTGCAGCATTTGACTTCTTATGCATTATTACACACACACACACACACACGCGCGGTGCGGTGCCAGCGCTTTGGGTAATTAGTGCAGCAACCACCACCTGATAGTTCAGCATTGTGTTAAGTGTTTTGGCTGTGGGCGTGGCAAGTCACAATCTGCAGCCAGCAGCAGCCTTTTGACCTTGTTGCAACGAGCTGTGACTATTTCATTGCCATGTGGCCTTGGCTCGAATTCTTAGCCCTGCTCAGGTGTGGTCCAAACATAATCACGGACTTTCGTTTTTCAGTCTCTTGCTCAAGGCAAATACAAAACAATTACAGAATTGATTTTAATTGTTAAAGAATTCTTTACAAGCAATAGCTAAGTAATAAAAGAATTAATTATGTGCCATGCTAATATCTAAAAATTAAAACTACATCAAAAAATGCGCAGCACTTAGAAAGATTTTTTGTTTGGAATATTTTTTCTTCAGCAATTTAGAGTTTATATCTTTCATAACAAAATATTTTCAAATGTATTTATTGCTACCAATAAAAGATTCTGTAGCTTGCCTATTTAATTTGCAGCTTAGAACTAATTAGACAGTCATAGTGACTAAGGGCCACGCCGGAATCCCAGGAAATGAGGTTGCTAGCCAAGAAGGGAGCAAGCTCTGCATTCTGGGGACCGGAGCCTTTTCGTGGGCTTGGGTCAAGTTATGGTAACAGCAAACATAACTCTAGAAACTCAGTGGGAAAGCGAGAACTAGTGCGAAAAATCGCTAGGAGCCAGACATAGTAAAAGACTGATGGTCGGCTATGACACGAAACGTACCGTCGATTGTTTGAACTTGAGCAAAAACTCACTTAGGATAGTTACAGGCTTCCCCTTACTGCGTTAACATCTGTACAAACTAAAAATTGTGGACGATACTTTATGCAGATTCTCTCTAGAGCACCTACTGGAGAAGTGTCCTGCGCTCTGCAGAGTTAGACATAATCAGTTGGGGACTCATACCCTAAATACAAGACAGATGAAACCAGTACAACTTTTGACATTTCTGCACAAAATAGGGCTGGATAGGGAACTTTAACTCATCTACCACTATAGACCTTTTTAGGTCGCAGCACACTTTACTCCAAATAATAATAATAATAACTAAGGTCTTCAGAATATATTGGACTATTCCATTTAATTTTTTAGTACATTTTATAAGCTCTAGCTAACATTTTAGCTTGACTTGCTTTACAAATAATTCGTATTTAATTTCTCTGCCCTATTTAATTTATACTCTGCATATTTTGCTTACCTATATGAAATATCTTAATGTTCTAAACTAATGTTCGAGCCACACATACAAATGGCTTTCATAATGAAAAAAATAATGACACGCATTTATCAAAAATCGTTTGTTCACAACAAGCGCGTTGTGAGGGGCAGGGGAGTGTAGCTGGTACTTAGTATCTTGTATCTTTGTATCTTTGTATCTGCGGCACACATAAAAAACGTATATGTGCGAGTATTTGATAATTTTGTGGTGTATCTTGGCCATGAACATGAATCTTTTGGCTCGGCCAAAACAAAAGCGACAACAGCAGAGCGAAAAAATAAAAAGAGCAACGACAAGCTCAAGTTGCAAGTTCGTCTTTGTGTGCAGCTGAAACTGAATCTTGGGGGTTCGGGGTATCATCACAACTGTGGATATTTTTATTTTGCTTTTGACCAAAACGTTCGCTGGCCATAAATCTCGGCGAATATTGGACTCTTAGACAATATCAATGAAATTGTATCTCTTTATCCGCATTATTATAATATACGGATGCGAATGCTTCGCGCCCAGTCGACTCCGTCTCCGTCCAAGGGGAACGGAATTATGGCCCACCTGTCCCAACTCGACCAAGCTCAGTGCTGTTTGCAGATACTTCACGACATTATGAGATATTATTTATATACATTTTGTTTTTGGGCCGTGCCTCTCTAAATACTTACTTATGTATTTTTCATTATGGAGACACAGAACGGGCGGTCGGCCGAGCGGCCTCTAAGAAATTGTTCGTATACTTGATGGCAGGACGGCAGGACGAGCACAACAAAAAGGGCATTTCACGTGCGGGTGGCACAAGATAGATTGCCCGGCTTGCATATTTATGTGCGAAATATCGCAAGCTCCTTATGTTGCGCCACATGGACAGCAAGTTCTCCCAAGCAGCTGAAAAAATTCCATTAAGCGGCCAAGCTGCCAAGCTACGTTGCTCTGCTCTGCTCAGCTCTGAGATTGCTCGAGGGTGTAGAATGTGGGACAGGCGACAGGCTGTTGTGGTTACTGGGCTACTAGTGATGCTTAGCTGGCGGCCCCGCCTATCAGCGCCCACTCATTGTCAGTGGCAAGAACAACAATTGACGACACCCTGCATCACAAATCATATAGATAAGAGCACACAAAGGAATTTATTTCTATTTTGGCATTTTTTCGCTCTCTGCCTCTTGCTCTACCCCCTCCCCTCCTCGGTATAATATTGGGCTTTTCTTTTGCTTGCTTAGCTTGTTGTTGTGCCATGTCCTACTCCATCGATATTTTCGGCTATTTTCACCCCAAAGTTATTGCGTTTTAGATTTTTTTCTTTGCCTACTCAAGGCTTTTGCCTTCTGCTCCCTTCGAGGCGCTCTGTAGTAGTTCAGCGGGTGCGGGCTGCGGTCCTTTTTGCTGCTGCTGCTGCTGAGGGCGGGCACGCACCGGAAGCGCCGATAGCGCCATGTGTCGAGTGCGTGCGTGCGTTGCTTGCGTGCGTGTCCAGGGAGAGGCATTGCCAGTGGGTGTGTGTGTTGGTGTGTGTGTGTTAGTGGCGCCGTAGGGTGTTGCCACATCGTATTTCACCACCCAGCTAAGCCCCGCAGCCCGCTCACGCAGCCCATCGAGCACTTCCAAGTTGTAGGCGTTCCGCTTCTTTCATTTTAATGGCGCCCAAGCATTTGCTTTCGATACAATAGATATGAACATTCAACCTATATCATATACAAATACACACGCAGATTCTCACATAACTAAGCACACATGTGTGGGTCGTGTGTGTGTGTGTGTCTCTGTGTGTGTGCGTGTGTCGTATTTTATTTGCAATCTCTTAGTGGCTTTAATATTTTTCATAATCATATCATTAAAAGCCCAGCCAATGGGAATAGTTTTTGACTTGCCAGCGAATTTATTTGCTGATAAGATAATCAAGCAAATAATCAAGATTATTACGAGTAAATATATAAATAGCGGTTAACTGTGTATAAATTTGCAAGCTCTGCATAGATTTGAATATATTTAATAAACAAAAGTTAAGGCTTAGTTGGTTTATTAAACAGTAAGCAGTAATCCTATTATTTTATGAATGAACAGCATAAATAAAACAATTCAAGTCTTATTTGTTTAACAAATGTTTAACGTAAAGAATTTATTGTTGGCTCAAAAGTAAAAATACTTATATGTAAAAATATTTATGTTTATTAAATAGGAAAATATTATTTTCGAAACTAGAACTCTTGTTAGAAAAATCATTATTTAGATATATCACATCAATTAACAGAAACGATTAATAGAAATTTAAGCTCCAACAATAATTTGTACTCTTTTTTATAAATTTTTGTTGATACTTTGCTGCTTAATAAAAATTTTGTTTATAGTTCTTTTGTTTGCGCCTTATAAAAAAACTTGTTTTAAATTTCAAAGCCGCAATAAAATCAATATAAATATAAAGTAGACTTCAGCCTAAAAAATTCATCATAAATTAACTGAGTTCATTCAATAATAACTCCATGCAAATTAACAAAATGCAAAATAGTTGCGCTACAAATGCCACGCCTACTATAATCCTCAATTGTTATGAATGAATCTCACTGATTTGCTTGATGGCGGCCACCAAAGAGCAGTTGTCATCTCTCTGGAGTTATTGCTGTCAATTTGCGTGTGTTTTGTGATATAGCCAAATCAGCTTAATCAAAAATTGTTGACACTGCCACGCCCACACCCACACGCCCACGCCCCGTGTGGCATGTATGTGCCACAAAGTAAGCAATTGGATGTTGGAATTAGCTTAGCTCAAAGACAAATTATGATAAACGACCATTAAAATGTTGTCATATGTACACATGTGTCGACTGCTGTCTCCCTGGCTCTGACTCTGACTCTTGATATTTGAATCGTTCTTGTTGTTGTTGCTATTATTATTGCTGTTATTATTATTGTTGGTTGCGGCTACCGTGCGCTCGCGTCAGTTGGCGCTTTATTTATTGACTCACCTGATCAACTTGACTGATTATTTGTATGCATGCACGGCATGGCACACAGAGCAACAACAACAACAACAACAACAGCAACTAAACTTAAACTTCATTCATCGCAATTGTTATTGTCAGTTTGCTTTAGTTGGCCGCACAATTGCATAGCATGGCATAATATTTAAGCATTTAAATATATAAGTTTTAAATTTAAATACATTTGTTTAGCTCTAAACTGCACTTGAAAATAAAAACTTGTCTTGTTGCCTTGTTGAGCGCAGATCAGAGGGACGCGGCGGAGACTTTGGGGCGGCAAAAGGCAAAATCGAAGCGACATGCGAAACAATTCTAAGTTTCACGTCGTAAATTTCGCGGGCGACTTCATCGATCACTTTTGGGCTTTAGTTGTGCTTGTTTTTTGTTGCAGTTGTTGTTGCTGCAGCAGCAGGTTGACTTATTTGCCCGATTGCCAAGTCCAAGAGCTGGGTATGGGTTAGGCTGGATACCCAGCTCGCAGCTCAGCCGGCAGAACGGCACGCGCGTCTTGTTTTTCAGCATGTCGCTGTTGTTGCTTTTGTTGTTGTTGTTGTTATTTCAGTTGTTAGCTGGAGCGGAAATGGATACTAAGGGCGCCCACTGGCATCATGTGAAAATACTTTCCAAGGTGAACGCCACAAAAAGGACAAAAAGACGAGCCCACAGTTTACAGCAAACACGATTCCAGCTGAGCTCCCACCCTCAGTCGCAGTCCCAATCCCAGTCCCAGTCCCCCAGCTTCAGCTTCAGCTTCAACCCGCGCCTTCACTGGCATCCCAATTGAATGATTTAGGAGCGCACAGTTGTCAAAGAGCAGCGATGCGTACGGCCCGGCACAGCTAGCTGGACCTGTGGGCATGGCTCTGGCTCTGGTTCTGGTCTCAACGTGCTTACAATATTGGGTGGGGCGCCAAGTGTGCTTTTAAAACCGATTCATCCGCTCTCCAGATATTTATTGCCTCACATAATTGAGTGTAAAATTGTCCAAAAATAAAAACAAGCTCGGAACAGCTGCCAGGCTCTGAACACTATCCAAACGGGTAGAGTATTAAAAAACAATTGATATATTCAAATAATATACGTTGGATATATGGACAGTAATCATTATAAGATCTGTTCTATTTGTTTGTTTTTCTACAATGATAATTAATTTATTAATTCATATAAAGCTCAATCGTAACATAATAAAATGTATTCATTATATTTGATTCGATATTTCATTATTATAATTAAAGAATAAAACCTCTAGAAATGTTCAATAACTTAAAGCAAATTTTTAAAAATTAAAATTTAATATCTTTAATAAGAATTAGTAATATTATATTAATTCGTGTCAAAGCAAATTTTTAAATTTTCCATATCTAACTATTATTTTGGATTCGTTAAAATAATTCAAATAAAATATCTTCAGCTATAACTCTATTAATTTACTCTATTTTAATTCATTTTAAGCATCTTGAATTTGTATTAAAATAAATTAAAAATATTACCATAAACCAAATTTGTATTCAAATCATTTTGTTTTTGCTTTTGCCGTCGTCTTTTGCCACATGCATTGACAGACGGCAAGTGGCCAAATGATTCTCGCACTCAGTGAGAAGCCGACGGCCCGACTGCGACTGTGGAGAGTAAGCAACTGAAATTTCGCTGTCGCTGCGACGCCAGCAGCGACGGCACGGCACGACGGCTGCGTAAATTTATGTGAGAAAACCCATTGAAAAGAGCAACGCGGCCGCTCACGACACAATAAAGCAAAATAATGGCACATTCGTCACACTTAACGCGGCCGCATATTGCCATCTCGCTTGCACTGACGCTTGAGTGGGACTGTTGCGCTCTCGCCTACGCACATGGCAGAGCTGAGGCACCGTCATCCATCTTGGCGGCGGCGAGTGTGTTAGTTGTGTTGCTCTCCGGTCGAGCAAGCGACAGGCGAGAATGCTTTATGAGCGCGCGCTGCTGCGGCTCCTCCCTGTTTGCGACGCGTTGCGGCAGCGGCGACGGCAACGTTAGCGTCAGCGTCAACGCAGCTGTTGACGTTAACGTTGACTGCGGGCAGCGCAAAGTTGGCCAAGTTTCTGCTTGGAGTCGTTTTGTTTGTGGACCGGGGGTGAGGGCAAAGCATTTGCACGTGGTGTGCTATTGTTTTTTTTTTAGTTGCTCACAGCAGCTGCTACACTCTCTCTCTGCTTCTTCTTTTTTTCGTTTGCTCTTTATACGCTGCCGATCTCTTGCTCACGCTCAGTTCGACCAACAGCTGTGCAGAAAACTGAGCGAGCAGCAAAAAAATAGAGCGAAAGAGAGCGAGCGATGCTGGAGCCATATTTTTACTCATTTTCGGGGTTGGTTGAGCGTATGTGTGTGTGTGTGTGTGTGTGTGTGAGTGCGTGTGTGAGATTTTACGCCATGATTGTTATGCAGTCGGCAAATAAAGATTACGAATTTGTGGCAGCCAACATTTTAATATTCCACCCGTTTTAAATTGCTCAATTTGAATGAAAGAAGCATAATTATTAAATCAGAAATATTCATTCAAGTAGAGGTGAATTAAATAAAAATAAACATACATTTTGAAATAACATTCAGAATTAAATGTTTTCAGTATGACAAAAATAATTATTTGAGTAGAATTTTAATAATAAAAATACTATTGAAATATAATATATCATACTATTGAAATATATTATCATATACGATGAAAACCTTGAATTAAAAATAAATTGATAATTATATTTATGCCTATATACTATATATACTTTTGTATTTTCATCCTCATTTATAGAAATTTTTTTAACAAATTCTGAACCAACTATGTTATAAATAAAAATAAAAATAAAATTGAATATCTTAAATGAACATTGAAATCAAAAACATTCTAAGTGCTCTATTTACATTGTTTATTCCATTTTTAGTATTTTAATAGAATTTCTTCAGCAATTATTTCTCTATATCTGATTTGAATTTGTAAAATTATTTGCAATAAATAAAATAAATATTAAGACATACCAAAAGCTCAAATGAAAATTGAAAACAAAAACATTCCGAGCGCTCTGTCTCAATTTGTAGAGCTAGAAAGTTCGTCATTGTTGCTACGGCAGGCGGCAACAAAAAGCCGCAAGTAGCCGCTGTGCGAATGTGAGTTACAAGCCCAACTGGCAACTGAATGTGGCACTGCCACAAGCTCTACTCGTGGCACGTAAATTTCGCACTCATGCACTCACCAACTCACTCAACTCAGCTCGCTCAACTGGACTCTGAGCGCAAAAAGCGAGCAGAAGATACAATTTCTAGTTTTTTTTTTCAGTTTTGCTCGGCTTTGGTTTGTAGTGACTGCAGATACTTTATGGCCTCGCAGCAGCAGCGTAGCGCTGGCGTTGACGTCGACGCCGGCTGAGGCATAAATAACGTTGGCAGCGCTTGAGCAGCGCTTTGGCTCTCTCGAGTTGAGTTTCTTATAAGATTATTTATATACTGTTGTTTTGCTTTTGGAGCAGGGAGGGGGGAGCACGCTGCTGCTGCTGCTGACGCCGACGCTGGCTGCGCAGTTGGCCGCTGGCGCGTTGCTTCTGGATTAATAAGGAGTTCTCGCTTGGATTTTCACATGTATATGCTTTGAATTGAATGCTTTATGGGTTTAGTTTGATAGAAGTCGTAAAGAAATCAACATCACACAATACACAACGCAGCGGTGTATGCCACACGTTGTCCGCCGTCGTCGTTGTCGTCGCAGTTGTTGTCGTAGTAGCACTAGTAGTAGCAGTTATTGTTGTTGTTCTCGACGCTGGGGGCAGCATCATCAACATCAGCAGCAGCAGCAGTAGCCGCAGCAGCCGGAGCACTCGCATCTCTTGGGTCTCTTGGGGTCCAAAGCTAACAAACTATTCGGTTGCCCATGGTCGTCGTATTCAGCTCGTCGCTGCCAGAAACGCTCGACCGCCCACCACGGCGCTCGTCCGGCCAATTGACAGCTCGTAAAAATCGTAAAAATAATCATAACAATAATCGTAAAAAAAATTAGAACCGCAACAGTCGCACATTGGCCGCAGCCAGACGCAGACACTTAAACGCGACAAACAAACACAACAAAAAAAAAAAAGCAAAAGCAAAAGATATAAAAACTCAAACAGAAGAAACGCGCGCGCTTCTCTCTTCTGTTTTTCAAATTTTTATGATGTTGACCCTCATGGATACTTAAGTGCGTCTGGCAGGTGTCTGGACACGGTTAACAAATTGTGCAATAAGTGTGAATGATTGTGAATTAGCTCGTTACACTCGCCAACAAGTCTCAAGTGCAAATCAAAGCCGAGTTAACGAGCAGAGTTCGATTCAAATGCGCTACGCTCAACATTTCTAGTCTCCATAAATAAAATCAAGCAATATTTACAACAAGCAAAACGTAGCAGACAGCCAAAAATAATAAAAAGAAAAGAAAATCTAATAAAAATAAGGAAGCAAAAACGACAAGAAAAAAGTTAACGGTGTAAAAGTTTGAAGCACGTGCATTGGAGCTAGTTGAATTTATAAGCCAGACAGGCGGCTGAATCACGGATTTGCACACCCCAATTGGATTTAAACGGTAAGTTGCAAGTTCTATGTGTGTGTCTGTGTGTGTGTGGCGCTTTTTGTGGCGCAAATTCAACACTTCATAATTCAAAAGTTTGCGAGCAGTCAGTCCTGGCGCTGGGCTCATCACTCAACTGCAAACTGTTGACAGGCTTATTAGACATTTGCATAAATTTTTAGTAGCCCACCCAACCAACCAACCAACCAAGCAACCCACAGCACAACTGGAGGCTGTAGCTATAGGCCAAATATGTAGCCAGCCACTGGAGTTGTTGGTCACGAGTAATGGCCGCTTTGAACTTGGAATCGTTTTGAGTTATTACACATATCCTGGGCAACATAGTTTCACTTCCGCATACTAGCGGCCATTACTGAGTGTGAGTGCACACACACACACACACACACACATAGAAACATATATGTATATGTATGCGCTGCATAGAAAATTTATGCGGCCATTGTTGCGGCGCATTGTCCTTATTGCTGTTGTTGTTGTCCTAGTTGTCTGGCTTCTGCATATTTGTCGCGCTCTCTTGCTCTCTCACTCACTCTGGCTGTTGCACTCGCTCTCTGTCCGTTCATCTGCTGCACTTGCGCTCAGATTTATTACATTTTACAATTTATAAAATGCTTTTGTTGTTGTTGTTTTTTATTTCATTTTGCTGCATGCTAAATAATAAATATTTATTTGATGCGTTGTTGATTTGTTCAATAAGCTTTAATGAACATTCGGCCGGCCATTCAGTTTATTTGCTGTTAACGCATTTGTTACTACATAAACAGTCAGTGGAGTTGAGTTCATTTTATTTAAACAATTTCTGCCATCATGTGCAGATGATACTATTATTTTCTCATAATTTATCGATTTAATCAGCTGGAAATGTTTCACTGCTGACAAAATCATAAACTCCGTTGCCGTTTCCGTTTCTGTTTGGTTTGCAAAAACTTTTTTGATTTACGACTCGCCACGAACAGAGTTTGGGTAAATTCATATTGTAAATGGATATGCCAGTCAGTGGTTTTAGTCAGATTTTTGCACTATACAAAACAAACTAAACTAAACGCTTGCTTATATTAGTATTTGCTACTTTGAACTTAACAATATATATACTATATACTTTCAATTCACGCCCAACAACTTGCTCAGACTCATTGCTGAGCTGTTCAAATTCACACTCTGATCATGATTTATATAATAAATAATCTGGCAAAAAATGGCGACAACTCTTTTGTAAATACATTAATCAACGCGCCAGCAACAAAAACAAATAAAAAAAAAAACCAAATCAAATGAAATTGAAAGAAATAAAATTGTATTCAACAAATCTTACCACATATCGAAACAAAGCGCTTGTTAAAAGAAATAAAATACACGATAAACAAAACTTGTTTGAAAACAGTTGCCCAGCATTTGAAATTAAAATTATTTTGAAAATCTAAATTGATAAATGGCAACATGAATCGGCTAATTAATCAAATGCAAAAACAATGACAAAGAAATAGAGAAACGACTAAATAAGATTCACACACATAAAAAATCAAGTAAATATATTTATTTTTTGTTAGCAATAAGTTAACATTTAACATATTATTTGCTCATCAATATAATAAGCAATCGGCATTTAAGTTTAGCATATTAAATTGACAAATTGTTAGAGAATATTTGCTATAGTTTTTTGTTAACTAACAATTGCATTTTCATTGTTGAATTTTGTTTTTTTTTCGCATGCCACTTGTTGTGGTCTTTTTGCTGTGCTATTTAATTTCTGTTTGGCTTGCGGATTTTGATGTAGCCTGCAGCACAAAAAAAGGACTAAGCAGGCGCTGCTAGCTGCTCCTAGCTGCTGGCATTGCCCTCAGTGGCGTTTTTGGGTGGCAATTTGCTGTGGCTGCAGTTTTGTTTGGTATTTTTGTCTCGCTTCGCATGTGTTTTGCGTTTTGTTTGGAGCTCAGCGCCTTTGGTTTGGCCTGAGGACACACGAACTGCTTTTTGTTAGTGGGGATGCGTCAGTTGAGAGCTGAGCGCACTTGGGTTTTTGGGCTGGCGCCCAGCGGGGCGCACACGCAGTGACATTGCGCCGAGCGGGTGACAAAGATTTATGGCAAAGAGATTCACGCGACAAGAAATAAACTCAAAAAACTGCTAAAAAATAAATGCACAGCAACTTGAAAATCTATTGGGAAAATCCAAGACTACCTGATCACCTTTTTTTATGCTTCAAATGTCCTTGAAATTGCAACAACAACAGCACCGAAGTTAACTTGCATGAAAGTGAAAACCTGCTGTGCGGTTTTTATATTTATTTTCATCTTTTTTTTTGTCTCGTCACTTGCGTTTTCCTTTTGCACATGTCATAAAGCCATAAAGCAAATTTTCCATAGCATCATTAACAATTAGGAAGTCACCTGGCGAAGGCTCTTGCAGCGTCCGGGCTCAGGTTATGCAATGGTCATAAAAATTAATATGCGACCTTCGCCGTGGCAATTCGGTGCGCGTATCTGAGCAAATGCAGCTTCGACTCGAGTCTGAATGCATTGCCGACGAACCGGAGCCGGAGCCTACGGGTCTGAGCACCGGAACATGACTTTTGGCTTGACTCTCGGTCCATTGTCTGCAGCCAGGCTTCGAAGGTTACCTGTTTTTACAGTTGGTGTCCTCTCTGCTCAGAATTCTTGGCCCTTTTTTTTAGATAAATTCTCGGCGCGAGTCAGCCTGGAATTATTATTTATGAGTTCGCATTGTTGTCGCCGTTTTGAAAGTGATCTGAATCGCCTCGGCTCGAACTGAGGCTGAGACTGCGAAGTTGGTTATCTTCAACAATAACAAGATCAGGCTGAGGCCTTTGGATTTTTACTTTCAACTGAAAATGAAATTTCATAATAAATCAAATCATTTGTATGCAGTTCGATGTTGAGCAGACCAAAGGCATAAATCAAAAGTGGATGCTGCTTAGAATGGCCGTGTCATGTGCATTGTGCAAAGGATTAAGAAGCAATCGAAAGAATCGAATAAGCAAACGCTGGCTAACACTTGAAAAAATCTTAATTGTTGCTTAACTTAATAGCTGCAGTTTAATTTTAGTTTGTTATGACGCTTTGCCCTAAATACGTTTTGGTTGTTTTTGGCTGCGACTCGTGAGAAATTCTCTCACTGTGTGTGCTCAATGTCGTTGCCATAAATCACATTCACTTCTAATATTTTTACAAACACATCACAATGGAGGAAATTTGTGATTTATCTGTGTGAAGAAGTCAATAACTCATAAAAAGCGACATAAATCTACGTGCAACCCAAAGCAAAGCAAACCAAAGCAGAACTTCATCTGCAGTTGCTGCAATCTGAAGCAGCGGAACCGTCGCCGTCGCCAGGACTTACATATGTTCGTCTGTGTGTGTCTCTGTTTGTTGCATAACATTTGCATATTGCCTAGTCGAGGCTGTTCTAGGAAGCGACGGGCGGGCGAGCGGTCGGTCGGTCGGGCCGACGGAAGCTGAAGATGTCCAAACAATGACAAAATATGAATATCAATATGGAAATTTGGCATGAGATATGTTGACAATCTGTCGCATGTTTTTGTTTTTTTATGCGACAATTAGTTACGCTCTAGCTAAAACTAGAACTGCAAATCGATTTGCTGACTCTGCGTTCAAACGAGCCGCCAAGGCTCGGCTCATGGCTCATTGTTCAAACAGCACGAGCTAAGCACAGGCAAAAGTCTTGGAAAACTGCGCTCTAAAAAGCGAAGAAACTGCGAAACCTTGTTCAATGTTGGGCGGCAACAAAAACAACAAGAACTTGGAGTAAAGGCCAAGCGGCGACGGTTTTTTTTATGTGTTTGTCGACATACATATCTGGTATCTAACTATCTGTATTTGTATCTGTATCTAAGTTACTAGCCATGGGCAAGTTGAGCAGTTGAGCAGCAGTTGAGTTTCGCATGCGAAATAAAAGCGCAAAAAAGAAACATGAAATAATTCGTACATTTGCCGTTGCTCTAAGCCAAAGTCAAGCGACACGAAAATGTGGCCAACAAACCAAAAAAAAAACACTGAGCCAGCAACAACGAATGTAGAAAAATAAAAAACAATGTCACACATGTCAAAGTTGTCGCAGAATGACACAAATGCGGCTTGGATTGCTCACTGACCGACCAGCCCTGGACCCCGCTGAACCCCAGAGCAACCAGCCAGACGACAGCAGCAGCAGCAGCAGCAGCGACAGCAGCAACATGATGGCCTGGCTTTGGTTTTGGAATCGTGTCAGTCCCAAAAAACACGAACCAAGTGCAAAACTTGCGATGAGCATTTCGTGGAAATTTCACAATTAAAAAGGCACAAAAATCTTAGCAAAGAGTTAACCGGAATATGAGAAATCGTGTCAGCGAACAATGCTAATGTCAACTTTAACATCAAAGCTACAGTAACGAAAGATTGAAACATTATAACTCAATATGCTGCAGCTATAATTAACAATTAAGTGATGTGCGCCATGCTGAACTCCAAAAGCGGCAACCATTAATCGCTTATCAGCGAGCTAAAGAGAGGGAGAGAGAACATGATGGCGACCCAGTCAAGATGGTTGAAAGAAAACTGAAACTGAACATTAACCTTTGAAAACAATTTCCAACTCCAAGTTGAAACTTGCGGGTGCGCGACGCAGTCTCCAAATACTTCATCTAATTCTATGAGCAACACACACACACACATACACATATATTATATATACATGTGTGCCGCGTTTTTCGGTTAGATATATAAACAGCGAGAATGAACGCAAGAAGCAGCGACGAACAAAAATTAAAGCCCATTAATCATTTTGACTTATTTCTTTCCTTTTTTCGTCTAAAATTAATCTTGATGCCAAGCAGCGTTGCCAGGCAAGCGAAACAGCGAGTGCAACTGAGATGCCACTATATGTTGCTGTTGTTCTGCTGCTGCTGCTTCTTCTTCTTCTTCTTCTTCTTGTTGCTGTTGTTGTTGTTGCTGGGGGGGATTATAAGGGCAGCGCACTGACAAACAACAAAACAAAAATATGAAAAGCAAAACGAAGCAGATGCAAAAAGGCAGCCCAAGTGGGAATCAGTTTTTGGTTTTGAATTCGCAAGCAACGCAGAAAAAAAATAAAAATATGCTGCTCCCCCCCTCCCCCACCGCTGTGGACAGCAGCGCGTAGAGATTAGCGAGGGCCGTTCCTGCTGCTCATTGTTTGGCCTCTCTGCAAATTCCCAAAAATAATTTAAAACAGATTAAACCGTTACGGCTGCCATTTGCACCACATTGCGTCGACACACACACACACACACACACACACACACACACGCACACTCACGCCCCTTTCGGCTTCGACTGGCAATTGAATGAGTGTGTGTCCAGGGGCGGGGGCTTGGCGGGGTCTGGCACACATGCAAAGGCAAAGGCAATGACATTGCTGCCCCCGCACATGAATTTGAATTTGACCAAATGTCTTGCGAAACTGTCGCTTCAGTTCTTTCGTCCTTTCGTTTTTGTCCTGCATATGCTGCAAATTTGCCATTGCCACTGTCTGCCAAATATCAAAGGGGGTTGCTATACACACACACACACACACACAGCCGAGTGCTGTTGTGACCCACTGTGTGTGGGTTGAGAAGTAGTGCGCCGAGTGGCATACTTAAGGGCGCGTCAGCAGCAGCAGCGACTGTGCGAGCGAGATAGCCAATGAAAACAAGAGGGCAGCCATAAAACCGTTTAAATCAAACGGCTGAACAAATTGGTTTCCTTCAAGTCGAAAGCTTTATGCGCCCAGACAAAGCAAAGCAAAGCGGAGCGAGGAGGGGAGGTTACAAGGTAAGCTTCAACTTAAGGGTTGACTACGAAAATCGAAAATGTGTAAACTTCATTATGTGCTAAAGAGCTGAGTAGAGTGTGAAGTTAAATAATAATATGAAAACTGTTTAATAATTTAGAGCTCGAAATGAATTGAAGTTTAAAATATTTCGAATTGCTTAGCATTCAATTGAGTTGAGTTGGAGTCTCCATCAGATTGCTGAAGCCCACTCAGCAACAATTTGCATGTAAATTGTCCAAGGAAGTGATAAACGTTGGGGCCGCCGCGTCGCCGTTTGGCAGTTCAACGAAAATCTAATAAAATTGCATTTCCCCTAACAGCGCTGACATAGAAGATGACAAATTGTACGACAAGTTGACTGACAGGCGCGACAAGCAACAACAACAAGTTGCAAGTTGCACTGCAATTAGTCAAAGTGGCCCAAGGTACCAACAACACCCAAGTCAAGTTGCAACAACAACAACAGCAACAATTGCTATTAAATTATGAGCAACCAATGCAGCTATAAAAAGTGTGATAAAATAATTTTTAGTTGCTTCCAAGTAAAAAACAATTGACTACGCGACGCTGATGTGCGGCTCTGACAACAACCAGTGGCAGCACGTTCCACGTGCAACAACGTGCTGCATCAACGTGCCGCAATTATGAAGTCCGTGTCCAGTTGCCGCCGCCGCCGCTGGCGCTGCACCAAAACATTTGCACCCAAGTCAAACTCTAGACCGCTAACAGACCAAAGCAGCGAGCAGGTGTGTTGCATGCCCCCAGACTGTGCCACTAACAGTGCTTAGCCGGCCTGTCGTTTGAATCAATAAGCGCTGATTAGACAACGACTAGGCCAGACAGTCGGACCGACGGACCGACTTATCGCAAATCGTCTGCCCATTGCATCCGCAATAAAAATTTTCATTTGCTGCTGCTTCGCATTCCAATTGAACCAGCCTGGCCGCAATTATGCAATCGCCAATCGCCAGCAATTGCCCACTGCCTGGCTGCCAATCAGCCAATTGGCAATTGCCAATTGACCAAAAGTGTCGTCAAGGCGTCCACACAAATGCGTGGGTCATCCCAACCACTTGCCAATGCTAAATGCTGGCCAGCGTCCAGAGATTATCGTTGCTAATAAGGCATAGACGAGACGCGTAGTTGGGCTGGCTGCCTACTCAAGAGCTCGCTAATCAGCAATCATTTAAATCAGCTATGAAATGCAGATTACAGCTATGAGCGCCAAGCGCTTAGTTTAGATTTATTACGTATGCGTAATTTATTTTTCATATTCGTTGAATTTTTATATATTTCTAAGTGTACTTTGTTTATTTAAAAACACATTTGAGTAGCTTAAATTTGTTATGCACTGTTGACTGTTTGGCTCATTTTATTTTGTTATTTTTATTTATCTATAAAGCCCAAAGCAATGCCCAAAGATCAAAGTATTTAAAGCATTACACGTAGCGCACGTTCTACGTGAGTAAAATTCACACACCTACTGTTTGGTATGACAACAAAATATTCATTTGGCCATCAATCAAACAACTGAACTGTAAATTCTTAAGCAAGAGAGTGAGAGCGTTTGCACCTTTCATTTAAATGAGATATTTTGCATTTATTCGCGCTCGCTCTCTCGCTCTTCTGTATGTGGTAATAAATCTTGTAATCATAATAATTTGTTTCAATGTTAATGCCTTCAAAATATCTGAAAACTCAATAAATAACAAAACTACATGTTCGTGTGTGCTGTTAATGTCATACCATGAGATACTTCATATATCATTCCGCGCTCTGTTGCTGCTGCAAAGCCAAAGCCAAAGCCAAAACCGAAAACCAAAAACCAAAAACCTGCTGCCCCAGGTAGATGACTTGTGCCTTTTTCTGCTCCTTTACCTCTTTTTTTTGTTTTGTATATCATTTCATTTATTTTGGAGCTGCGCTCTTGTGTGTGTGACGCAACTTGCCAGCAATGCAATGCGTTTGGCGCTTGGGGGGGGGGAGACTTGGCTGCTTGGCTGAACTTTACTGCAGAACAAATTAATCCAAAATCAGCAGAGAGACAAGCCAGAAAGGACGAGGATTTGAGGCGCGGCTTGAAGCTCAAGCGTGAGGCCGGATGACAACAGTTGAGTTTCGATATCGATATCAACTTTGAGCAACACCCAATAACAACAGCGACGACAAGCACACACACACACACATGAACACACACACATTAAAATGTTATATGCGATGCACCCAATGCTGAATAACTCAATTAATTTCTGTCACCTGATTTATCACCTTTCGTGTATTTTCGGTGTACGTTGCCAAACAACTTTTAATTTCAATTTTATTTATTCGCCTGTGCAAAAGTCTTTCGCTCTCTTTCTCTCTCTCTCTCTCGCTCTGCTCTAGCGAAACTACAAGTAGGTGGCCAAGCGAACAAAATGCAATTGCAATTGAGATATTGCCAAGACGTTGAGGCCAAGAACGAGCTGCGTTTGCAGCTTAAGCCACCAAAACTTGTTTATGCACTTGAAAATTAAAATGTTTTATCTGTCGGATATGCAGAGACGAACGTGTTATTAGCGCAGCCTCTTGTAATTTGCATAAAAAGCAAAAAAAGAGGTGAGAAAAGAAGGGATCGTTGCTATTAAAACATTCCGCTTAACACTTCCTGCGACAAGCGCAACGCGCCTCAGAATCGATGCCACAATGGGTTGCAAATGCGCAAGTATCAGAATTTCTAAATACTTTAGACTGCTAAAATTGAAATAAAAGAAAGAAAATTGCATCCTTATGAATAATGAGAAATATCATAATCATTAGATATCATATAAATATATAAATAAAATACTAGATATTTGTTTGCTATTTATTATTGGGATATAAATCAATTTGATCTAATTTTTTGGATTTTAATTTAAAAAAAGAATGAAATAATTTTTTTAGTATTCGTTTACATTAGTTTACTAATAATTTAGCTGAACTAATGATTAAACTACTATTATTTTTGTTTATTTCTTCATTTCATTTATTGATTTGAATTCATTTTAAGAGCTCTACTATTTCTTCTCAATAATTGTTGCTTGTGGCCCACTGTGCATGGGACTTTGGCTCGTCTGCAGTGATGTGAAACTAGTTTCTCAATTAAGCAGAGCCCGTTTGGCAGTCATCAACGATGGACGCACTGCATCCGTTCAATTCGTCAAAGCACAGTTTGGTGGCGGGCCACGCCTCTCGTTTTGGGGCGTTGGCTGTGGTCGGATTGGTCGCCCCAGACGCAAATGCAGACGCAAACGCAGACACAGATGTCGGATGTCTCGTAGAGCGCATATTTATGGCTGTGGCATGTTATGAATACACCCAAGAGACATTTTTCTTCTTCGCACGTTGCACGCTGCACGTTGCACGTTGCAGGCTGCAGCTTCAAGACGACAAGTTGAAAATAAAACCAAACTGCAACTACTGGCCACAGCTAGAGCCAAAGATACAGATACATTGGGGGTTTTGGGGTGAGGTGCGGCGAGGTTATTGCACTGCAACTGAAAACGAAAAGGAAAATCTAAAAATACTAAGCAAAGCAGCAGCAGCAGCAGCAACGCAGACAATTCAAGCCAAGGAAAAACGCGTGCAGTGTACGGGAAATTCTTGATCAAACATAAATCTTGGCACCAGAGCCATCCATCTATCTCGCTAGGCGCGCTCCGTTCCGTTCCGTTCAGCGGCAAAGTTGTTTTCTATGTTGCATGCCCCACAGCCCCCGCTCCACGTCGCCTCTTTAATTTCTCAAAAATAAAACCAATTCTTCTCGTTCCGTGTGTTGCTCTGGCTGCTGCGCTTATCTTAATTTCCAACAAAATGAGGCACGTGTGTGTTTCCAGCTAAGTTGACATTCAAAGCAAAGCGTCGAGTTCGAAATCTATGGCAATGTAGCTGCCAAATTGAGCTTTAAGCTGAGGAAATTAAGAGCTCAAGCTACGTTTCATGTTTCGAACAATAAATAATAAATCATGTCAGCGTCAGCAGCGGGCGGGTGGACAGGCTGGTGGGTGGGTGGGTGGGTGGTATTAAATGTGTCAAAAGCAAACACGCAGGCCCACCAAAAATTCCATTGGAGGCTTCTACGCTTGGCCAGGAAAATGTAAAGAACGCAGTTAACTGAACACGAAAACAAAACGCAGCCCAAGCGGAATTTTCGTGTTAAGGCATTTTCACAACTTAGACACACGCACATAGCGAGAAGAAGAAGAGCGAGAAAGGGGGGAAATGAAAATCGCAGCTGACGCCAAAAGTTTTAATAAATTAAATTAAAGCTGCGTGAAAATTGCCTTATTTACCTGATGACTGCCAAAACATATATGCAGATATATATATAACACACATACACACATATATAGTGTGCAAGCGAGACAGCAATATATACGTTTGGCGCAGGGAAATGATAAATGGCGTGGTAATATAAAAAATGGGGAAAAACAGCGGGTGGCAGCCGAAAAAGAAAAACAAATAAAGGCAAATACTAAAACAGAACAGAAAACAAACAACAAAGCCGCTTGCTGTGCGAGCTAAAACACAAAAAAAACAAAAAAAAAAATAAATTCAAGAAATCCAAAGTTGATTTTACCAACTTTGCTGACCAGCAAAGTAAAACGAAAAAAATGTATAGAAAAATGGGCGCCGCATTCAAAATGAAAATAGCGCAAAATTTTCGTTGTCTATGGCCGCAGTCGTCTCTCTCTATGTTAGCGGGTTTTTGTGTTACGCAATGGCCCAAACCTTAATACAAACCAAAAAAAAAAGTAGAAAAAAAAGTAGAAAAAAAGTGGCAAGCAAACAAACAAACACACCCAGTGACCCTAATTTAAGTCCTCAGAGAGGAAAATGTCGTTGTAGCTCACACTCTTTTGTTTTAATTTCATTTATGGCTTCCGTTTCGTCCACTTTTGGTGACTTTTGCCGCCGCCGCCCCCTCGCCCACTTGAGTTGAGTGTCGCGGCCTTTTGTGTGATTTCTCGACATTAATTTTGAGCATGAAAGTTCAGCTCATGCAAATGATTGAATTTGGCTTTAAATTAAGTGTAGTCGAGTGTAGTTAACTATATTTTATTTTATTTGCTGCCGCTACGTCTTGAGCATAATGAATTTTAGCAATTAACGCGAATGTCCTGTGACTCACTGAATCAGATATTCAGCCGCACACACATATCCTGGGGCTAGGAGCTTATCTGCTCATTTTATCGCAGTCGAATGCGAATGTGCAACGCATGAATGAATAAGAAGCCAGCATAAGACTTTGGCTTTTGCTATTGACGGCAGCAGTCGAAACATTGAGGCGAACTCGCTGCTGCTGCTTCCTTCCTGCCTTGACAAGCGTTCGTCTGCCACATTTAAATTGCCTGCTGCCTGCTGCTGCGCCACGCAGTTGATAAGACCTACATCGCATTTGTTGATAACACACACACACACACACACACACACAGAGACAGACGCATGTGTGTGTAGCTGCCTGCGGGTCACAACTGCCACGCGCGCTTCGCATAGTTTTGCAGTTCTCGAGCTTAGCTGGGGCGCCCCTTGCTCGAACTTTTGTGCCGCTCGAAGGATTGTCTGCTTCCAAGTTCTGCGATATCTCATTTTTATAATTAAAACACTTGGCAGGACATGTGCGGTCGCCTGGCCTGGCCAGCATTCCACCAAGCATTCCAGCAATGCGCCCGACCATCCAATACCAATTCCATTTCCATTCCAATGCCGCTGGCAGGCTTTGGCATGGACCGGGGAGAGGGCTAAGGGTGATGTTTATCAGTCAGTTGTGTGTGTGGTGCCTGTCGCAGTCCGTTCACGTATCCTGGCTAACAATCTAAGCAGCTGACTTGCAGGGTAGTTGAACTAGCGTCTATAGTCGAACAAGGGCTGCAAATTTACAAAATAAAACAAATTTCCAATACAAACAAATTAAATTTACTGCATTTTCGAATTATTTATTAAATAAATATTTCTGCTTCTTTTCATTGCAGCTTAGGTAAGTCGCTCTACATTAAATTTATGCAAACTGAGTAAGTTTTGGCACATACTAACTAAATACAGTAAGCACTCCGTATAAGCAGCATTCTTAATACAGTAATCAAGCTATCTAAGCAACTTTCTCATTCAATTTTACTTTCATTCTTTATGCACTAAAAGTTCAGCGTATCAATTTCATTTAAAACAAATATACTCTAATTAATCTTACGAGCAATGAGATCAGACAGACAATTTGAATGCAATCAACAATTAATGTCAGCTTATTTTTTTTATAAAATTAAAAAATTTCAATATTATTCAGATGTGTATTTTGCTGTTAAATTAGTTTGCTATGTCTGCTTATATTTCTTAATTTTAGATTGTTTATTTTTTAATAAGCAAATCTATGTTCAAAGCAGTTGCTCTAATATGGAATGCTTACTGTACTTATAGCTAGCGCATACTTTGTAAAAAATGCACCGCGTCAAAAAGTTTTCGCACTAAATTTATGGCCCACTGTGGCCGTTGCTTGGCCAGCGGCTAATAGAGCCCAAAGTCTTGAGGTTGAAGCGCAACGTCGACCGAACGAACGACCGAGTTTATTAATTTAAAAAGGAAATTCTCGTTTAGTCACCTTTTGATTTAAGTGCAGTTGCAGTTGCCGTTGCCGTTGCAGGATACGAACTTTGCCTGCACAGTGGTTAAAGTAAATTAAATAAAATATATGCTGCATTTAAAATAAAAGAATAGAATGAAACTGTTTGCTTGTTGCTACTTTCGATGCACAATTGATTTTGTGCCACTGTGCGTGTGCAAAGTCAATGCTTTTCACTTGTTATCCTTTGCCGTTGCAATGCATTTAACGCTAAGGGGGGTGCTGAGGGGTAGCTGTTTCGCATTTGTTCATGGCGAGTTCATTCAAACTCATTCAGTCACTCGCACTGAGTTTTGCACAGGCGTCGCTTAAATATGCAAAAGTTCGCATTGCCAATGCAGTGACTGCTGCAAAGCAAGAAAAATAAAAGTAACAACAAATTCACACACCCTTTGGGGTGGTTGGGGTGTTGCAATGGCGGCGGGGGCGTTGCACTGCGTCGCTGTCTGCGCGCACTCGATGAATGCCCCAGACTGACGTACTGGGGGTAGTGGAAGCCTTAGGGGTGGGCTGGGCTGGGCTGGGCGTTCTGTTTGGTAGTTTTACCCCCGCAGATTGCATGCAAATTGGTTAAAGTGTGAATTTATGTGAGAAATATTGTACACACACACGGACACACACACTCACACACATGCAAAGCACTTGAAGGCTCGACAAAATGATTTAAGTGCATATGCAAATTGAGAGTAAGACTGACTGACTGACATTTGGCGCATTTCTATTTAACTGAGATTTTTCCATATATATTTCTGATTTTATTTCGTTTACATTTTATGGCGCACAATTAATTTATATTAGTGCCACAATTCGGGGCAGCTGCACATAAATTCAGAAGCATTTAATGTGCATTCGCATTAATAATTCGCATATGCATAAGTAAATTTTTATTTTTCGTTTTTGGGAGGCGCCAACGTTGCGCTCAGTGAGTCGCATAACAATAAACACTCAATTAACGATTTCAAAATTAATTTTTCATAAATTTTGCAGTTGCATACGCATTTCCTCATATGCTGCGTTCTGCGTATTTTTAAACTGACCCCGACGACGACAGAATTGTGCGTATTGCACGCTTAAATTAACACAAATAAAACTGCAAATAAATGCGAAAGAGAGAGAGAGAGAGAGCGCGTGTGAGAGAGAGAGAGCAGCACTTGGCAAATGCGGAAATTTATGGCGCTGCCCTGCATTCGAGTCCTGCTGGCCAAAAGTTTCTTTTAAATGCAACTTTAAGTGAATTTATATAAAATGTATAACGCAAACATTTTTCACACTTAATCGCCAACTTGAACTTCATTTAGTTTGTTTTGCTTGCTCATTGTTGAAAGTCAGTTTGCTGCTGGGGCGCCACAAATTAAAAATGCAACACAAATTGTATCTGGCACCTGTGCAGGCGCAGCCAACGGAAATTGTTGCACACACACACACACACACACAGACGAGTGAGGTGTTGATAAATGCAGCAGGCTTCAGCTCACAATTGAATTAGGCAATGCAAAAGGCTTTGGCTTTGTACAAAACTCTGTGGCAAGTGAATTTTGGGCATGTTGACATGCGAGCTGAACGTCGAAGCTTGGCCCGTTGGCGTGTTCTGGGCTGCAGTTTTAATTAACATATGGCCAACAGTTTTGCTCTAACAGGTGTTAAGTAGTTGAGCCTCCTACTAAAGCAAGACATGCAATTAAAGCAGCAATTGCGCTGCACTAAAGACTAATCGACTCTACTTCTAACTTTGAAGTGTGAAAATGATAGCAACCAATATACCCCATTGCTGACTGACTGTGTCGCTGCCAACAACAGCAATCAGTATAACAGTAAGGGAATCAACATCCGCGTTCAGCAATTTTCCACTTGAAGTTGCAGCCAATGCGCTGAAATAAAAAAACAAGCGCAGCAATGTGAGAAAAAATCAGCAGCAAAAACAACAGCAATCCAAACAATGCAACAGCAACAGCAACAATGCAACATGGCAATTCCCTCTGCTGTTGTTGTTGTTGTTGCTGCAGCAGAGACGATGCGTCGCTGCTCTTGTGTTGACACAGCGTATGCGGACGCTTGGCCTGGGGGGTTAAGCGACACACACACACACACACACACACACAGACAGACAGACAATCCACCCACAAGCAGCAGCAGCAGCAGCAACAGCAGCTGGTGTTGCCCATTCGGTCGCTCTTGCCTCTTTGCCCCTGCAACAGACACTCGGCTGGGCATTGCCATGCGCATAATAAATAATTGCAACGGCGGCAAACATTTCGCGTTGCACTTTCTGCAAACCAAAGCGAAATATAACAGCAACAGCAACAACAACAACAGCAACATATCCTGGTGGTGTCCGTTGGCTCTAGCAGAATGAAGAGATTTTTATCAGCGATTCTCACTGATTTCATGGCAAATAAATCGCTCATTTTCGCTTAATTGGAAAATTATGGCTTTTTGGCCACATCGGCCAGTGCGAGCGAGATGGCATTAGTCTAGCACACACACATACAGATAGTCACACACACACAAGCAAAATAATTGCATTTGCATTTTATAAGCGCATGTTGCACTTTGTTGCATTTAGGGAACAAAATGTTGCACGCCATGCAATTTAAAAATAAAAATAAAAATAACATCGGCAAATGAACTCGAAATTTACGGCAAAATATTTTAATGGCAAGTAGATAATTTACAAGTAATAAATATAAAATTTAAAAGCTGTGTTATGGCATTAAAATTAACTAACTGGCTAACTAACATATAATATTTAATTTATTTTATTTTAATGCTGACTATAATAGCAGTGGCCAACAAATACTAAAAATGTAGTTTTAATATTTTTGTTATTCGTTCGGTACGCTCCGTTCTATTTATGTATGGGAAAAGTTCCAATTTAACACGGTGTCGTCTCAGCGATGATTTATGAACGACCAAAAACACAGCAGTCTTGCTCTCTCTTTCTATCTCTTTCTCTCTCTCACATGTGTCTGTGTGTGCGACTTGCCTTGTTGAGGGCATCGCCGTTTGCTTCTCATTTTCCACCACCGCCGCCGCCTCTTCCTTTGTGAACGCTGCAGCCGTTGCCATTGTCTGTCTCTCTCTCTCTCTATCGCTCTCTGTCTTTGGTACCTTCGTGTTGCTGCTGGGATGGTCGCTATCATCAGTTTGCACTAAGTGCTGCGTATCATGGCCGCCAACCTTATCAGCAACCCCCGCCCGAGCCTGAGCCTGAGCTGGGCAAATGGCCGGACACGTGTAGTTGGGCCAAGGATTCATATTTTGGGTGCGCTGGCACCTGAGACGAACGCGCAACTTCAATCAGCAACCCAAGCGATAAATAATCTTAGCAATTCTCTATCGAATCTATCCATGAGTTGCCTCGTTTCGTCGTTTAATATCATAAAAATGAAGTTAACCTTTAAACAAGTTCACTTGCGCCGTTCACTGCTGCGTATACTTGTTGTATATGTAATGTCCGCATTGCCTTCATGTGTGTGTGTGCGTGCATGTGCGACTATGATTAATTACTTTTGCATACATTTACATACAAATTTGTTGCCACATTGTCTGCCTCTGGCGCTGTCCGGAGCCTCCTCCGGAGTTCGCCTGCTGTCCACCACCCCGAAGTCCTGCGCTGCTGCTTTTGGGGTTATTTATTTTTTACGTTCTCTTCCTTTTTTATTCGGCTTGCATGTGTCGGGGTTGAGCTCAAAATCCTGCCGCGCCAGGGTTAATTTCATATGAAATTTTTCATTTTGTGCAACCAGCACGGAAGGAAGTTGATTTGACAAAAGTTTTTTCATTCGTGGCTCGGGCCTGTGTTGTTGTCTGATTTTCAACCGCTGTGCTGTGCTGTGTTAATTGCATTTAAATATTTTATACAATTTTGCGTAAAACCTTAAAATATAACTGAGTTGACCCGCGCTATATAGAGCATGACCAATTTGCCTTTCGATCAGTTCATTTCAACAAATTTAATGCAGTCTATATCTGCATTTAGATCAGTTAGTTGCTTATTAAAATTAGCAGCCAGCATCTCATATATATTTAATAAACATATTTCATTCTATATCTAATGCAGCATAAGCTAAAATATGATTCATATTGCTGTCAACTCATGCCACACAGATTTCTCCCATAAATCACACACACACACACACACACATACGCAGAGCAAGGAAATGAAAGAATTGTAGAAGCGGAACAACTAATTTCAGTAATTATAAACTCATATAAATGGTTACATCAAAAAATCTCTGTGCTCTCTGTGCGCTGCCTTTGGAATTAACACGATTTTTACACTTTGCAACCCTTTCTCGGCAGCCCTGGACACACGTGTCGCCAGGCTAAAAGGGTTCTTCCATGCACTGTCTGCCAAGCTGTGTGGACTCCGACTCCTGTGGCAGCCTCTGCTGCAGTTTCCAGTCTCCAGTCTCTGCTGTTGCTGTTTTATATAATAAATGAGCTTGGTGGGTTAAAGGCGTATTTCTGTCTAGTAAATTAGCAAAATACACGCAGAGTCAACACACACACACACACACACACACACACACAGACAGGCACAGGCTGGCATTGGACTTGGGTTGGGGTTGGGGTGGGGGCCACACCCCTTTGCTTTGCACCCGTGGCGAGAGTCTCTAATGGGCTGCCGTGTTCTGATTGAGTTTCGTAAATTGGGAGCAAAGCAGCTTGAAGCACAAGCCTCAACCCTTAACCCCAACACACACACACATATACACTTATGTATGTGTGTGTGCTCCCAGTTGTCGGCTTGTTAGGTTTAAATAATGCTTTTTGCCATTTCCTCTATGCCAAGGTCATTCAAAATTCAAACAAAGTACGTTTACATTTATTTGCACATTACAACACACTCAAGCTCACACACATACACACACACAGATGCATATACAGCTGGGCACTTGTGTGCCATTATTATTGTTGTTGTTGTCGCCCTCGAGTTCAAGTGAAATATTTTGAAAGTCTGTCAGACATTGTCTGCAAATTTCTGGCGCGTCATAAGTTGCAAGTTAAATGAACTAAACTTCATTCAGCAACTTGCAACTACACAGTCCAATTGCAAACACCTACACAAGCACACCCACACGCACACAGACACACACAAACACACACACACACAGATAGGCAGCGACATTTGCACAGCTGTCGCACTTGCAATTTATGGGCCCAAGTCTCAATTGAAGCCAAGTTGAAATTGAAAATGCTCGAGAGTTGAATGTGCAACTTGTAGTTGGAGTTCACAGTTGCCATAGTTTGGTCTATTTCAAGTCGCATTTTGTTTGTTAAAAATGAAAATATTTTAAAGCTGCAATTGTTGCAATTGAACAAGGAAAGATTCTAAATCAAAGTATTGCATAAAAATAAATCAAAGCGCCGCATTGAAGTTGCTACTCAACTGTCTGTCTAGCTGTGTGTAGGCGTACTGCCACGCCCACTGGCCTTCTAGTAGAGCATATAACGGCAATTACTCACGCACATGACGCCACACGTTGAATGCCGCCATTGTCTTTGACATCCACTTATGAATTTAGATGAGCAGCGATGCGAGTCCAAGATACTCAACTCCAACTCAACTCGAAGCGAAGCGAAGCCATTTCAAGTGTCAAGTTCGGACACGGCAACGGACACGGCGCTTAGTCCATTGTTGGCCTCCATGTAAAGTAATCACTTACAGTTATACACAGCGCTCTTCTTCTTCACTGAGGGTAGAGAGCGGTAACTGAGCTCAGGCATTTAGCCAATACCCAAAAGCTTTTCATCTGGCCCGCTAATTCTTATCGCGATCCAACCGTAGAGCTGGACATGCTGATATTCATGCCATGACATGGCGGAGCATGAAGAGCTCATAGTCACATCATGTACGACAAGCTAGAAAAAATTGAAGTCAAGTTTGACCGTGTGATGTGCCGAGCAGTGAGCGCTCAAGAGGAGCCGAGGTGAGAGCGCTTGAGTGGGGTGGAAAGGGCGTAAGAACTACAAACAAAAGCAGCGACTGACCTTCCCGACACATCGTTCATTTTAATTTGTACAATAACTCAGTGCTGGCAGCCAAAGGCGAAACAACAACAACAAGCGCATGTTTTTTTTTATGTTTTATTGTTTTGGCAAAAAAATGACAAAAATAATTACTCCGCAGCCAAGAGGTTAATTTAAATTTCCAGTCACACAAGTCACTCACAAAAGCCAAAAAAAAAAAAAGAAGCAGCCCCTCTCCGATCTCCTCTATGCTCCTACGCCCACGGCTAACATGCAAAGATAGTGTCAGAAAAATGACTTACAGGTAGCATTCGTGCTGGACAAACATCTCTCTTCAGTCGGTCGGTCTGGGTCTGGGTCTGGGTCTGCAATTCATCAAAATGCAAATCTCGTTGACCAAGAACTGAACTTGGCTCATGGCTTTGACTCGATGTTGTTGCTGCTGATGATGATGATCATGTTGTTGTTAATTGTTTATTGTTTATTAAGTGTCGGTGTGCGAGCATTAAAATTAAAGGGAAGCTCGAGCTTTATTGCTTTACGTTTTGCGCATTGTCTTTATCGCTTTTCATATTGTTGTCTTTACATTCTTATCTTAGATGTTGCTGTGTGGTCTGCACAATAAAAATAATTTATAAAAAATGAGCATGAATATATCTTATTGCTTAATCTACACCCTGTTAAAAGCTTTAAGGACATTTCAGCACTTCAGCGACTCTAGCGAGCAGTTAACAAACTAAGCCGCTGCCTGCACTTCATATCCTTAAAGCTTTTTAGCTGGTACACGCACCATGTCCTGCCCATGCGCAGGATAACAACAGCAGCGCCATCTAGCGACAAACAGTCGCATCTACAGTGACTCTCAAACTGTGCTGCGCGCTAATTCGAAACGTTTTCGCTAATTTTAGCGCTTGCAAAAATAAATAAAATACTTTGGCTGCGATTGCGACTGCGTCGGCGACTGCGCATGCAAATGCTGCTGATTAGGCGCTCGCCGATTCGCGCTGTGCATAAATCAATGCGAGGGGCCACCCAGAAGTTGCCTGGGGTGGCAATTAATTAAGTATTTTGCTCACAGATCGCAAGTTAAGCGCCCAAAAAACTATTTTTGCGTTTAATTTTTTATCGCTGGCTGCGCTTACGGGTTTTACGACTCCGTTGCGGCCATAAATTCGTCGAAAACGACAAAAATATTTATGGATGTTTTCGCTGTGTGTTGGGCGTGAGCTGCTTCAAAATCCAAGCTCAAGTCTCAATCAATTACGCAGCAAGGCAGACAAATATGCATATGAATTTGGTTACTGTTACGCCTAGGTGGTCACCCACTCTCCACCCCCCCGCCCCGCTTCATCTATGCGCTGCCAAGGGTATTCACATGCGCAGCTGAGTGCGACGTGCCCTGGAGCATGTCAGCAGCGCTGGAAGCGCGTGTGGATTTCTAATTGTCTACAAGTCACTTTCTTTCTCATTCGAGAGCGAACAGCTGAGCTCAGCTTCTGGCTTAAGCTACGGCACATCTCATATTCAACTTTGAACTTTGAAATCAGCTCGCAATTATCAGCGACCAAATGCGATGGCTGCTGATTGTGGCCACCGAGCCATTGTTTTTCCTTTCTCAAGCCTGAATTCTGTGTCTAAACCAAGTGCATACATGTGTCACTCCAGTCCCTGGCCAGGCCAGGCTGCTGGCCAAGCGGCTGTCGCTTTCATATTCCTTGCCACCTTCCCAGGCATTGGCTTTGAATTTGGCCACTGCAATTGCATTGAAATCGCATTATTAACGCCTGCGCAGTCCCGCGTCCAGTTGCTGCTGCCTTTACCAAATTGGCAGCAACACAGCCCGAGACAGAGACAGAGACGGGTGTGAAAATAATCTGTTAACGAGGGAGTCTTACAAAAGACCCAAGCCGGCAACAACAGTCGCTGCAACGTGCAACTTGCAACAGACGACAACAAACGAGCTGCAATAATGACATTTGGCGCAAATGAATGAGAAGCGCGCTCAAATTTCCGCACCACTGTCGCTGCCGCAAAAGGATATGACAGCCCAAAGCCTAAAGCCTGAGCCTGACAGTGGTTTTAGTACTTGCCACAGCTTGCGGCAGGCAACTGCAGCGGGTCGTGCCTCAGCTCGCCAAATGCGCTGACATTAAAAGCTGGGAAAATGTCAGCAAATCGCTGCTCCAAAGCTCTTTTTGGTCTCTCTGAATGGATATCGAAATAATTGCAGCGATAACAAAAAAAGCGCAAAATAGAACAGAAAAAAGATAGAACAGCATAAGCTTGAACTGGCAGCAAAGAGAACCAGTGAAGCTGCAGTTCAAGTTGCTAAATAAATATGAAGTATTTAAAATTATATATAAAGCAGAGCTTATGATTGCTCTATAGTAATTATTCCATATGAGGTACAATTGTAGCTATCACTGTATCGTTTTAAACAAGAACTTAAGACACATTCACATTAAACATTAGTTAATTAGTTAGTTCAAATTAGGTCATTCAAACATTACCAACAATTCTTGGTGTCATTTGTCATTTAAATAACTCTTTAATATTATTTCTTTCAAGCAACACATATAACAAAAGCTCAACAAGTAGACGTTTTATATATATAAAATCAAAATGTTTGAACTATTTACATTAATGTTTACATAAAAAGGTAATCCTTTTGTAATGTCCATGTATAAAAGAGTGAACGACTGTATGGCAGTCGTTCAGTGTGGCTCAGTGTGCGTTGAGAGAACGAGATAACGGTAAAGTCTAGAGTAATTGAGAATCGAGTCGGTCTTGATTTGTGAAAAGTGAAAGAGGACGCACACGCTGAGACTCGCTCCGCTCATAAAAATGACTGATAATAAAGAAAATCACCAAGGCAATAAGAGCCTTCCGACATCAGAAGTGGGATCTAACACCAGATCTACAGCTTTTGAAGAGCAATTTCGTATTTTGCTGGAGCAACAAAACCAAAACTTTTTACAACTTGCGGGAGCGCTGCGAGCGTCGTCTGGCGAGCCTCTACAAAATGGCGGCATCGTGTTGCCAAAATTTAATTCAGATGTAGCAGGCGCCGATGCAATGCAGTGGTGCGCGACGGTGGACATCATTTTGAGTGAGACCTCGCTGCAAGGCAGTGCTTTAATTTTGGCGTTAACGAAGTCTCTGGAAGGAAACGCATCACAGTGGTTATCGCAGGTCTGTTATGCCGGCATCACATGGCCGCAATTCAGACAATTGTTTGAGCAGCGATTTGAAAGTACTGAGACGCCAGCAGCAACAATTTTAAACTTGCTGAATAGTCGACCAAATGACAGTGAGAACCTCGCCGTTTATGCAAGCCGCAAAACTACGTCACTCGTCACCAAATGGCGTGATATGGACAAGGAAGAGATTGCGGCATCGGTAGTACTGGGACACCTAGCAAGCCATGACAGGCGATTGCATCGAGTTGCGTACACAGCTAAGATTCGCAACAGACGTGATCTGCAATCTGAGTTACAAGTGTATGCGCTGGACTCAAAACGATCCAACTACTTGCACGAGGAACCAAGTGCTAAACGTTTTAAGCCAATTGCAATTACTTGTCACTCCTGTGGCCAACCTGGACACAAAAAGGCGGAATGCAGAGTGAAGAAGCAGTCGTACTCAGCAGAGAAACGTGGAGCGGATCAAGGAATGGCACAGCACGCTAAGACACACATCACGTGCTATCGTTGCCACGAACCCGGGCACTTCGCATCCAAATGTCCTAAGAGAGCTGGTGGAGAAGAATCTGGATCAGGATCACGCATACATAAGCGAGTAGAGATTTGTATAGTAAAAGAACCAAAAGCATCCATGCTGCAACTAGGTGAGAAGTTCTTGTTTACTTTTGATTCCGGAGCTGAGTGCTCCTTGGTTAAAGAGAGTCTATCACCTAAGTTGATTGGAAAGAGATTTAATAAGGTCATATCGCTAAGTGGCATAGGTAATGCCAACCTAGTGAGTACAATACAGATTTTAAGTAACGTAATGATTGATGGAAATTGTATTGAAATAATGTTTCACGTAGTTCACGACGAATGTATGAAAAATGAAATTGTAATTGGGCGTGAAATCTTGGCACAGGGATATTCTGCATTAGTGTCAAGTAACGGGGTAGAGTTAGTAAAAGACAAAACAGTTAACGCATGTGTCGTTTCTGACACCGAATATAACTTTGATACTTTAGAAACTGAATTGTATGACACAGAGAAAAATCAATTAATACAATTATTAAAAAAATACTCAAAATCGTTTATTCGAGGAACTCCTCTTACACGTGTTAGCACTGGGGAAATGAAAATTCGCTTAAGTGATCCGACCAAAACCGTACAAAGGCGACCGTATCGATTCAGTCCTAGCGAAAGAGAACTGTTAAGATCAAAAGTACAAGAGTTGATTGAGCATAAAGTAATAAGAGCTAGCTGTTCGCCATATGCTAGTCCAGCATTGTTAGTTAAGAAGAAGAATGGGTCTATGAGGCTGTGTGTAGATTACAGGGAATTAAATAGAAACACAGTGGCTGACAAGTTTCCTTTGCCGTTAATATCTGACCAGTTAGCTAGATTGCGAGGAGCTAAATATTTCACTTGTTTGGATATGGCTTGTGGATATTATCAGGTTCCAGTACATACTGACTCCATTGAATATACGGCTTTTGTGACTCCTGAAGGTCAGTACGAATTCTTATCAATGCCGTTTGGTTTAAAGAATGCGCCTTCAGTATTTCAGAGAGCGGTAATGAAAGCATTAGGCGAACTAGCGTTCTCGTATGTTATCGTTTACATGGACGATATAATGATCGTGGCAGCCACTAAGGAAGATGCACTTGAGAGATTAGAGACCGTTTTAAACATCTTGACAACAGCAGGCTTTTCGTTTAACGTAGAAAAATGCTCCTTCTTGAAAAGCACCGTACAGTATTTAGGATATGAAGTACAAGCTGGCGCGATCCGTCCTAATTGGCGTAAGATTGAAGCACTGAGTGCATTGCCACCACCCAGGTCTATTACCACTTTAAGGCAATTCATTGGATTGGCCTCGTATTTTCGTCAGTTTGTACCAGGATTTTCTCAATTAATGAAGCCTCTATATTCTCTCACATCCGAAAAAATGAATTTTGTCTGGAAAGGTGAACATGAAATTATTCGAAATCAAATTGTTAAAATTCTAACAAGCAAGCCAGTTTTAACGATATTTGATCCGCAACATCCTATAGAATTGCACACGGATGCTAGTAGCATTGGCTATGGTGCCATTCTCTTGCATCGAATTGAAGGCAAGCCTTATGTTGTGGAATACTTCAGTAAGACTACAAGCCCTTGTGAGTCAAAGTACACATCATATGACTTAGAAACACTCGCGGTTGTCAATGCCGTCAAATATTTTCGACATTACCTGCATGGTAGAAAGTTTGTAATTTTTACTGACTGTAACTCTTTGAAGGCGACTAGAACAAAAATTGAATTATCAGCTAGAGTATATCGTTGGTGGGAATTTTTGCAAGTTTTTGACTTTGACATAGAGTACCGTGAAGGAAAGCGCATGGCCCATGTCGATTTTCTATCAAGAAATCCCTTGCCTAGCACGAGTAAAGAAATACAAAACAAAGTTATTGAAAAGCGAATAGAACTAATGAACATCACAGAAAATTGGATTCAAGCTGAACAGCAGCGTGACCTAGACATTGTGAGTACAATTAGAAAATTAAAGGAAGGAGAACTCCCTGATGATTTGGCTACAACTTACGAAATTAGAGCATCCGTGTTGTACAGGAAAATACAAAGGCATGGTAGAACTCGTTGCCTGCCAGTGATCCCACGAGCTTTTCGATGGTCAATTATCAATCAGGTTCACGAGTCTATATTACACTTAGGCTGGGAAAAAACTCTTGATAAGGTGTATGACCATTATTGGTTTGAGGGAATGTCAAAATATGTTCGAAAATTTGTTGAAAATTGTATCACTTGCAGAGTGACAAAGTCAGCATCAGGTAAAATTCAAGTCGAGTTACATTCGATACCAAAGACTAATATACCATGGCACACATTGCACATAGATATCACCGGCAAATTAAGTGGCAAAAATGACCGTAAAGAATACATCGTAGTGCAGATAGATGGGTACACAAAATATGTCCATCTGTATCATACGTTCAAACTTGATTCAGATAGTTGTATAGACGCGTTAAAATCCTCAATTGCTTTGTTTGGTGTGCCCACTCGGTTGATAGCTGATCAGGGAAGAAGCTTTACAGGTGGTAAATTTATCGACTTCTGTAACTCTCAGAAAATTCAGCTTCACTTGATAGCGACCGGTGCTAGCCGTGCCAATGGTCAGGTCGAAAGAGTCATGAGTACTTTGAAAAATTTGTTGACAGTGGTGGAATCTAGTGAACGGTCTTGGCAGGACGCTTTAGGTGAAGTGCAGTTATCGTTAAATTGTACTGTTAATCGAGTTACAAAATCCAGTCCATTGGAGTTATTAATTGGCAAGTGCTCGAGACCATTAGGTCTGGTTCCCATTTGTGAGGAAGAAGAGATACAGCTAGATAAACAAAGATTAGAAGCTGATAAGAACATGCAATGCGCAGCACAATATGACAAAAAGAGATTCGACAAAGGTAAAGCAAAAGTTGTCAGGTTTAACGAAGGAGATTACGTCTTAATCAAAAATAGTGAGCGACAGCAAACCAAGTTAGATCCGAAATTTCGTGGGCCCTTTGTTGTAACAGAAGTCTTAGACGGTGATCGGTATAAATTAAAGTCTATCACAAGTAAGAGGGAGTATAAATTTCCTCACGAGAATTTACGAAAAATGCCAGATGGACAGGTACCCAGCGAGCTGGATATCAACGAAGATGATTTGAATTCAGTTGATATAGCGGTTGAAGACCGTGATGACCAATGTGGCATTGGTGGAGACTAGTGTGGCACTAGTGGAATGTAATACGGGTGAAACAGACCGTTGAGATCAGTGTGGCACTGATGAGAAAACAGTTGAAACAGACTGTAGTGGCTAATGTGGCATTAGCGTGGTGTGAGATCAGTGTGGCACTGATGAGAGAACAGTTGAAACAGACTGTAGTGGCTAATGTGGCATTAGCGTGGTGTGTGACCAGTGTGGCACTGGTAAGTTGTAACGTGAAATTGTTGATGCTACGCGGTGGTACCTGGTCCAAAAGGTTAAAAATAAAGATTGAAAGTATAAAAAAACAAATTATTTCAATAATAGCAAAAGTAAAATGAAATAGAATGAGTTGAAAAAGATTGAATATCATGTTTTGAGTTAAGTAAAATTTGTAATGAAATTAACTATGAAGTAGTCAAGCTAACAGCGCCTGTTAAAAATTAAAACTGGGCAGTGCGCATTTTGAAATTATTATTTCTTCAACAAATTAACAACAAATATTGAAATTTTAAATACATGTCGGAGTGTAGTTCATTATTTGAATTGCGCGCGCAACTATGTAAGCGAATGGTTAAGTGTTACAAAAGGTGAATCCTTTTGTAATTGTCAGTACTAAAAGAGTGGGACGACTGTATATGCAGTCGTCAGTGTGGCTCAGTGTTGCGTTGAGAGAACGAGATAACGGTAAAGTCTAGAGTAATTGAGAATCGAGTCGGTCTTGATTTGTGAAAAGTGAAAGAGGACGCACACGCTGAGACTCGCTCCGCTCATAAAAATGACTGATAATAAAGAAAATCACCAAGGCAATAATTCTTCCGACATATATAAAAATCAAAAATGTTGAACTAAATTTACATTAGATTTGAACTAAAGTAAAATGTAATGATATATAAGCAGACGCTTATATGAATTGCTCTAATACAGTATCAAAGTTTTAATATAAGAAACATTCTATTGTAACAATCAGTGTATCTATTCAATCAATCCTACTTCAAGGTCTTAGCTCAAATTAAGCATAAGTTAGTTAGTTAGTTAGTTCAGCATTGCTTATGTAGTTTGCTACTCAAGTGCATTTACTAGTTTAAATAATTCTTGCAACTCTCTGTGCTATTATAGAAAATAAAGTTTTGTTATTTATAATTTTATCTTAAAAGGCAATAATGCTTACTATATAATAAAGAGATTAACATTAACATCAGTTAAATCATAAGGAGTAAACTATTTTCATTATTTTAACTATTAACTATTATTACTTGTTCTATTTAATTTGCTAGCTAAGAGTCCTTTTCAAATACAACAACATTTTCTATTTAATTCCACTGTTGCGTATTGTTGCTTCAGCTTCCATGTACTGCCGCTAGAGGGCTTCGGTTAGAGCCTGCGCACTAGCGCTAGGTTCGTTTCTTTGTTAAGGAAATTCATATCAGCAAAGAATATTTATGCCCAAATCAAATAAGGCGCAGGCAAATTGATTCATTCATTCATTGATTCATTCGCCAGGCTGAAGGTGAAGGCGAACACATGTTTAACCTCCGAGGCCTTCATTACATGATTGTTAAATCACTTGGCATGCAGAGCATCCTACTATTAATCCTAAGATTGGCTCTGTGATTGTATGCAAATCGTAACATCTTGCGGCAGCTTGAAACAGCGACAGCACACCAGCACCACGGCCCACTCCAACCCTTGCCGTTTCATCAGCTGTGCAGCTGGCTTTTTATCAAGCGCAGCTGGTCGAGAATTCAATGTTTATCAAATGACAGTTGAACGTGACAGAAAAACAACGACTTAAGCGCTTTGGCTTGCCTTAAGGTGCAGACGCGCCTGCTGTTTGCATGCCACAAATTTTCCACGAAAAATACTCTTCATGTTATTATTGAATATCGACAAGCAACAGCAGCAACAACAGCAACAGGCAACAACAACAATAAAAAGCGAAAGAGCGCGCACAAGCATAAGAAGCGAAAAACATGCGACAAAACAACATAATTTAAATTTTGCGCATGCATCAGGCCATAACAACGCTGCAACATGTTGCTGCAACACGCCAACGGCAGCAGCAGCAGCACAGACTCCTATGCAACGTAATACGGTAGCGAGAGCTTCGCTTCGATTTGCTTTGAATGAAAATGAAATTATCGCATTATTAACTATGAGACGCGCTCAACTGCCCACAGGGCTAACAAAGCCTTGTGTGTGTGTGTGTGTGTGTGTGTGTGCCTAGCTTGTTAGCCTGGCCCAAAAGAGCGCACAGCACTCGTACGAAAGCATTTCGTATTTAAAACCCATTCCCAGTCTCACTCCCAGTCGCATATTTAACAATAAAATGAATTGTTAATTCTCTTGCACTTTTTCCGCATGTTGCTGCTGTTGTTGTTGCTGTTGCTGCTGCTGTCTGGGCCGGCTGGTTAGCTGCTGGACATGGACTTGCTCTGCTCGAGCAGTTGTAATGCGCAAGTGCCTTTATCGGTGGCACAATCGCAAGCGCGCGCGCTCTAGCCCCGCCATAGAGACAGTGGGTGCTTTGGCTACAAAATGTGCTAAAATTTCAAGACGCAGCTGTAGTTGCCGGAGAAAACTCTTTTGCCCACTGTGCAACTGCAATTTTGTCTGTGCCACTTCTGGCGGTCTGTTAAAGCCAAATGCCGAACTTGTTTTTAGCCAAAAAAAAACACAAAAAAAAAACGAATGGCCAAGAACAATTGTTAACGCGCCTCGAGTCGAGTCGAGTCTTCCATTCACAATGCCCAGAACAGTCTGCGCATGGCCAGTTTAGCTGCTCTTTGGGATCTGCTTGGGATCTGCACATTAGTGCTTGGGCCTTGTCTGCTGAAGCTGCTGGCGGTGCGCAAATGTCTTGTTCCATAGAATTTGAAACGGAAACATCGAACACTTTGTTTTGGTTCTTGTTTCACATTTAGCCTCCCGTTGTTGTTGTTGTTGTTGTTAACGATTGTTGTTGTTGTTGGTGATTTTAGAAGCGCGCATGCGTAGCTCTCGAATTTGCGCGCAGTCACGCAACTCGAAATGGGAATGGGACTGGCACTGCGATTGGAACTGCGCAGACTGGAGCTGCGATTGGCGCTTATGTGTTTTGCACGTAAGCCAAGCGGACTTTAGTCAAAATTAACAAGGCTCAAAACACAGTTTCGAGTGCATGCAAATTCGTTGTCAAAATAAAACCAAATTCGAGCCCAAAAACCGAAACCAAAGCTTCCCAGACTGCGACTGCGACTGCGACTACGACTCAGTGTGTCCAGTTAAGCGATAAATGAGTTACTGACGTCTGTGCATGTGCATGTCCAGTTCCAATCCGATGATGCCCAGGCAATTGCCGCAGGCCCAGCAACAGGCAGGTGCTGAGCTCAGCCAAAGGTCTTCGTCTCCATTCCCAGCCACAGTTCGCTCCGCAGGTTGCGCTGCAGCATTTCAACAGCCTTCAATATCATTTCAAGACATGTTCATATGTAAATTTATGCATTCTCCACTACGAGTGCTGCTGCTCCAGCGGCGGTGGTGGGAGTGGAGCGTTAGGCCTGCTCTGGGGCAGCAAAAGATGAAATATGCGCTGGGCTGCAAAAATCTACTAATTGATCTGGGGCTAACATGATTTTTATCTTTTGAGAACTTAATTATTTTCTGTTCGCCAAGCTGTGCAAAGTGGCGACTGTCGACTGCTTCCAATTGCAATCGATACGTGACTGCGATTCAGTGACAGGAACAACGAACGCAGCTCGAGGCAAACCGATGCAAAGGAATGTGAAGGTCCAGTCGAGCTCAAAAGAATTCATATACCCGAGAAAACTCTAAAGACTTAAGCATGAAATATCTAAAGCCAAACTAAAGCTAGATAGATTTTATTAAGTTCTTTAAATTCATCACTTGACATCAAAAGAAGAATCAGTTTCAACTCTTAGCTGTTTGGATTAATTAGAGGTTGATTTGTTTGTTGCTGAATTCACTTCTTAACTGAAAATTTCTTGCAGTGTTGCGAACTCAAAAAGTAGGCCCCACGTGATTATTCAACGCAGCACTCGCTCAAGTGTTTGGTAAAAAGTCATAAAACCCAAAAGGGTCAGACGTGCGAATATCCAAAATCGTTTTCCACATTTGATGCTTTAGCCAAATAGAGTTACCAACGATCTAGCCACACAGGCTGCCGCATAGAGAATCTACCGCCAATTTATGTTAATGTAATTGAACTATAAATAGCTACGCATTGCCCATCAAATATGCAAGGCGAGTGGCCAACAATTTTGTTAACAGAAATATATTTGCGAATTTTTGGCAATGACATTAAGCAAAAAATGTTTGAAATTCGCATTCAAATTTAATTGGCAGCCTAACTAGTTGACTGTGTTTTGGATCCTGAGGCCACGAACCGGCAACTTGTTTGGCTCTTCCAGTTCGGGAGAGAGAGAGAGAGCGCACTCTGCTTCCAGTGAGAGCAGCGCAGCGCATGAAAATTTGGCGGGAAGCTATGCAGCTGCTGCGAGGGAGTGAGACGGCAATGCTTAAAGCAAAGAGCGACTGGAAAAGGATAAGAGAGCGCACAATGTCGCTCTTAGCTGTGCGCTCTTTAGTTTGCGCAGCTGTTTTGCGCGCTCTTTTGGGGTTGCTTCAAGTATCTGGCCATGTGTTCATGGCTGCTCGAAAGTATCTCGCAGATACTCTGCTCAATGGTGGATGATGCGCATTTAGCAACCGCCACTCAAAGTCTTCGCATGGCAGGCGGGCCCGTTGCCCGTTGCCAGGCCGACCGAACGCTCTTCAATGGCTGAAAGTGCAATACAAATTGCCGACGGCAAATCATGGCCGCTTGTCTTTAGCTCTCTATTGTTGTTGTTACTGTTATAAAATGTGTGCGTGTGTGTGTGTGTGTGTGTGCGTCTATGTGTGTGATCAATGCGAATTGACGGCCATTATTCATTTTTGCCCTTATTGAAACAATAGGCAAGGCAGATTAAGAGTCGACTTAAGCTTTGAAGTTTATGTTAGCTTCACTTTGTTAAGCAAATTAAATATGCATTAAATTTAATTTTAAATAGTGTTTTAAAAAAAATATATTTTTAAAATTGCCGTCGGCTCTACAAAATAAAAATGCAAGCGTTAATGTTAGTCCAAGGTCTTGATTTGATTTTGTATAACTTGCAGTTCATTGATTTACTCAAATCATTATTCTAAAGCATAGTTGCTCAATTATTATTTTAAACAATTATTGGCTTTGTTTGTTGTGTTTTATAAGCTGCGCTCACCTTCATCATTTTAATTTTTTAGATCCGGTACATTAAGCAAAGTACAGTGGGACTTATGAGTAATGTAAACTAACTTAAGCAATTTGCTTAGATCAATGTTAACATAAACTTCCAAACCTCTAAATAATCTCATACTTGTTCGCTAAAGTCTTCTGATCTTTCACTGACAGTTTTTTAATTTTTTAAATATTTTTAAACTTATTTTTGTTATTTGCTGCTTGTCTTTCAACTAGTTTTTAAATCGATTTCTATATATTTTTGTCTTTAAAATGGAATTGTTCATGTGCTCAACTTTGCTTTGCTGGCTGCTGCTTTATTTGCTTTGAATTTTCTTGTGTGCCACACACACAAGCACTTACTCAAATATATATATACACACACACAAACATTTTTTTCATTTTTGTTTTTTGAGGAATTGGCACTTAAGTTACTCAAGTGGAAAAAAGTTTTTGTTTTTCGTTTACTCGATATAACTATAAGCAACAATAACAACAACAATATAGTATATATATATATATATTTATATATATATATATATATATGAGTGTGTATACTGACACACTGAGAGACGCAGATACAAACATCATGGCACATTCTGTTCCAAGTTTCGCTGGGGTTGCATACAAAGTGCGGATGGAGACAGAGGGGGGAGCAGAGCAGCGGTCTGGGCCTGTCAGCTGGATTTCTTCATGGGGAGAAGTGCTCAGTGCGTTGTTATTTTCTTCTTGTTTGAGTTACTTTTGTTCAGCTTCTGTCGCTGTTTTGTTTTTCCAATTCAATTGAAGGCTGACAGCCGCAAAAATTTCATTATGAAATTGGATCGTTGTCAATTTATTAAGCGACTGGTCTAGCTACAGATACAGCTACAGTTAGTATTTGCTGCCTGCCATTAAAAAAGAAGAAGAGCATCTTTTAATTGCTGACACCTGTTGTGCATTTTTTTGCTGCTTTACCTGCTTATTTTTTTACAACTCGCTTTTCCACGCTACCTTTGATTTTGACATTAACATTAGTCACTACAAATCGCTGCTCACCTTGAGCCGCAGTCCGTTTGTCTGTCTGTCTGTCTGTCTGGCTCTCGCCTCTCTGGGCGGCAGTTGCTGAAAGTAAAGTGAAAATAACAAGCGAGATGCCAAATGCGCGCCTCAGTGGCCACCCGGCAGCAAAGACGGCCGGGCTCACCCCCCCGCGCACAGTCGAACCCAACCCAAGTCTCCATAGCAATTCCACTTGGCGCAGTTCATAAATTAAAGTCAAAGCCGCCGCCTTTTGTCTGCGTCTCGCAGTTGCGACTCCGACTCCGAGTCCGACTCTGACTACGTTTGTTAGTGATGTGATAATTGCGGCTTGGCTTACTTTATTCGCCATTTAATTGTTGTAATTTGTGCGTTTTGCTGCTGTGGCTCCAACTGCAGCTTCAGCTTCAGCTTCGGCTTTGGCTACTGCTATTATTTTCATTTTGTTAGTAGTTTTCCCTTTTCATTTTGTAACGAGTTTTCGCCTCGAGTTTAGCGAAATTGCTGAACAAATTCTCGCTGGCACGCATTGCTGCATGCAGATACTTGCAACCCAAAAGATACGGATACCCTTTAAGCCATTGTTGTTGCCCCCAACGCGACTCGACTCGACTCGCCTCGCCTGGTGGCAATTGCAATGAATGTTGTTACTTCAGCCTCACTTGCACCTTTACGCTTCGTGGCTTGTGTCTAAGCTTTGACGTGCACTTCCTTTTCATGAGAACGCAAGCGTAACGTAGTTAAAAAAACACAAATTTATATGCATTGCATATTTGTATAAAAAATACAGCACGCTAAGCCAAAATTTCAGCACTTTTAAGCTTTAACATATGTTTGATTTTCTAATTATTTTTCAAACAAAACTTAGCCCAGTTCTCAATTCACACACAGAGAACTTTTCATTGACATTTCCTGTGCCTGTGTGTTGGCTGCTCTGCCCTTTAGCCAAGTCGAGGCCAAGGCACGAACATCAGAACAAAATGCTTTGATAATTTACAAAAGAAGCAGAGCAAAGCTCAAGCCTAAAAACGAGCACAAAATGTATAAAAAATAAAACAAAACAAGAACGCATTAAAAGTTGGATGCAGGCAACATATTGATACACTTTAATTTTCAGGGAAGTAATAATATGAAATAAAATAACATGGGGTTAACTTTAGCTCTCATTGCCTTTGAGTTCTTGTTGCTCATTTGCCAGTCGAACAGACAGACACTCAGCTTTAGCTGCTGATCAATTTTATGGCTGCTGCCACGCCTACTTTTGCCTTTTACATACACAACTTCTTGATTGCCATTGCCATTTGTTTATCAAAATGTTAAAGTGTATAAAAATATATAAGCAGCGCTGCTCGGTGTGCTAAATTCCCTGTCCGTAGGTTCCAAGAAAAAAAAGAGAGAATATTTTTGTTTGTATGTTAGCGAGAACATTTAAAGAACCTCAGAGACCGCAAAAGAACTTTGACATTTTCCTTTTTGTGATCAACGTCTACGTCTCTGCCACTGCCCCACCCCATCCCCCTACACCGCTGACTTGCCGCGCTTGTCATTGTGTTGAACGTTTCCATGTTTTTTGAGCGCAGAAGTTTTTGGGATTATTTTTGTGAGAGTTTTCGGAGCTGAAGCCTCAAAGTTGTAGCTTGACTTTTTGACTTTTTTCCGTAGAATAATACAGACGTTTGTTCCAACATGTAAACACACACACACACACACACAGACAGAGACACACACACATGTGAGCTTTTGAGCTGTCACCTATGGGTTTGCATGTCAAAGCTAAGGACATCGAGGCTGGTCATTGTTTTTGTCCTTTTTACAGCTGCCATAAACGCGCTAACAAACACTGACCTTCAAAGGAAATACACACACACACACACATGCATATATGTGTGTGTGTGTGTGATGCGCCTACTTCACTTGCAGCAGTGCTGGGGCAACCTTGAAGCTCTGGCTTGGCTTTGGTTGCATTTGAGTTTGATTGTGTCCCCAGCGTGGCACTCGACAATAAATCAAGTCACCGAAAAACTAAAGCCAAGTGTCGGATGTTGGAGTTTTGCAAATTACTTGGAAGTGTGCCCCATGGCCAATGTTACTGCCCCGACCCGCTGCCCCCTGGGAATCAATACATGAGGCATGGCATGCAAGCTATGCGACTTATTTTTATGCGGGTGACGTTAACAATTTCCATTTGCAAACATAATTATTTTATTATTTGTATTCGCTTTGGTACAAAATATGTTTGCATTGTTGCTAAGATACTTTTTGGCAAGTTGTAGAGCAGCAGAAACTTTTGCTATTGATAACAAGGCGGGGCCGCCAAGCGGAAAATTAAGCTAATCAGTCGCTCGGCTGGCGATGATTGGGGCAACAACAACAACAACAACGACAAATAAATAAATAAATCAAACTCAAAGCGCAAAGCGCAAACAACAATAAACTTACACTTGTGACGTAGCCAAATGATTTGGATAAGTTCGAGTAGCGCTGTGACTGAAGCGCGCGTGGGCTGGAGCTGGAATTTGCGCTGGGCTGGGGACTTGGCCAGCGAAATATTTGACATTTCTCCAACGGCCATAAATCAGCGCTGGAGACAGCGAGCTTGACATGATTTCTGTGCGCTTTGCTGCTCATAATTAGAAAATTAGCTGGAAAAGCAAAGATGGCGACTCAAACCGGGAGAGAAAAAAATTGCAAGCGAATCTACTCTTGAAGCTGAAGTGGGTTAAAGTGGAGCTAGCTAAGTGCTAAGTACCCTCGAGCAGGCAGCTGACATTGGGAGCTGACTGACAACGACGACGCCGACGACGACGACGACGGAGCAGCCACTTTGACAGACTATTATGCGGGAAAAGGTTTCTTTCACTTTCGTAGCGACTGTGGACGGTGGAACTTTTGTGAGGGACGCTGGCAACTGCAAAGATGTTCGGCGCTCGCTGCGGAACTGTCATTTCCGTTTTACTTGTAAAATGAACATGGAAGTATTCGAGGCAGCCGACAAAGTGCCGTACAAGCGGACAACACAGCACAGATCTCGAGCAGGAGCTATAGCTGTAGCTGGGCAGGGCGGGGGCACAGGGGAGCAGCTGACGCTGACTTGTTATATACTAAACTGCTGCTTGGGACTGAGACTCTGAGACAGGCAAACGGAAGGATGAACCAAACAGCCAGACAGACAGACACACACACAGAGAGAGGGCGTGTGTGTATGTGTGTGTTTGGGGATTGAGGTAGAGCTCGAACTGGAACTGGGACGGACAACGTTGCGTTTAACGTTTTTCGCAAAAGTTTCGTTTTCGTGTATTTTGTGCGCAGCGCGTCTGAAAGGAAATTGCCAGCAGCACCGGCGGCAGACAGAGAGAGGTAGAGAGCGAGAGAGCGAGAGAGAGCAGCCAAGCATTGCCTGCCTCTAATGCCAGAAGGTAACAACGCAAGAAAATGCCAGGCAACAAGACAACCAGAACTGACGTAAAAAGATTTCTCAAACTTGCGAGAGAGAGTTGGAGAATTTGGACTTGAAGCTGCTGTTGATTTGCCACCCCCCCCCAGCCGCACACCCAATCCACTCGCTAGACAGACAGACAGACAGCCCTTTAGCGAGCAGTCATCATGATGTGTTTTGCGCAATTTCAAAATAATAAATGTATCTTTAAACGTTTGCACATAGATTTGTTTACTTAACTGCGCCAAAGGTTGAGCGCACTAAAATCAAAGCAAACTGCATTAAAAACTCTTAGGCAATTTAAACTATAGTTTAATTATTTGTCGTATTTAGAGCATGACATGGCGCTTGACACATATCCCCAAAAACTATTAAAATTTTTGCTAAATTTTAATGAAAAATCTAGTTGAATGCAAAAGTCAGAGTGGCAGCTCCTCCCTTGGCCCTGGCGCTGTGGCCAACGGTGACATGAATGCTGACAACGTGTCTTAGTTTGCACAAAACGAGCTTCAGAGATGCACACACACACACACACACACACACAGATACAAATATCTATGCCATAAAAGCTGCACACATTCAAATATTAGAGCAGCTCGCCTCGCTTGCTCTTGCTCCTTGCTCCTGTCTGTGTCCACATTGGGCTGACTGGCTTGGCTGTCATGTAACAGGAATTTTAATTTAATTACGCTTCCAGGCTAGCACACTGAGATTGAGGCACTACAGTGGGTGCCACACACACACACACATTAATAGATTAACATTCTATGTTTTTTGCTGGGGGATTCGCTCAAGCACGCAGCTGATAAGAAATCAATAGCATCAGGCAAACATAAATCATTTGCCCATTTGCGCCTTGTCTAGCGATGCTTATCAGGACTTCACTTACCTACAGGCAAAAAGGCTGCCACCCACCTCCTCCTCACTGTTGTGCAAATTCAATATTCATAATTTGGCAGCATTTTGCTTGACAGCATTTTGCTCAAAGCCCGAAACAACAGCAAAATCAATAAGCAAAAATTCCTTGCAGGCATTTAAAAACTTTTTACAGGTAAAATTGCTGGGGTTTTGGCCAACTTGCCTTGCCTGCTTGGTCATATCAATAGACTGAAAAGTGTAATGCTGTCTCTGTCGCACGCACGGCGGCTGTGCACTGAGTTCGTGCCAAAAAATAATTTTCTACTCGCAGACACGAGGCGACGACTTTGCTGCACTTATTGTTGTTATCAACGCCTGAAATATGGCATTTTAATTTTATTAGCTGCCTGCCACACACACACACACACACACAGATACACACGCATACACACAAAGAGCCAAAGCGCTGTGATGACAACACGTTGCCACATGGGCACAGTGGCATAAATTGTATTGCAATTGAGCAAAAAAAATCAATGCCAATTATATTTGTGAGTTAATCATAAATCAGAAAATGAACATACAATAATTAACATTTGAGATTGATTATTAAATATTTGAGAATTATAGCGAATACTTAAACATTAAATTTAAATGGGCTTCAATTAAATTACAGCATTAAATGTTCAACATTTGCTTATGATAATTTTCAATGAAAATTTCAATAAATACGAAACTTTTCCAATTCAAATTTACACTAAATAAATTCAATTAAAATGCAAGAATTTAAAACTTTTGATTGCTGTACCCATAGTAAAAAATATTTTAATTTAAATGTATAAAATATTACAATTAAATTTTGAAATCTTCAATTTAGCTTTTATTGTATTCGCAACACTTTATTGCTCTGGGGCCATTGTCTGTTGTTTCTATTGCTTGCAACAGTTTGTGGCCGCCAGCTGAGAGTCGCTGTGGCAACTGCGCATGCTGCGTAGCTCGGAGCTCGGAGTTAAGAGTTAAGAGAGTCTGTTTATGCTTTATGGGGCGCCTATCGAAGAGCTATCAGCCAAACAGTTTAGCTGCTTCAAATTAAGTCATTGTGTAGGGCTCTTGGCCAGGCCAGGCCGGGCCGAAAGTTATTGCCACTTAAAGTAGCGTTATTCAAGCTCAACTGGCGCTCTTAAGACGCAGCTATAATTTATGCCCTTGGTCGGCTCTTCTGTTGCTGCTGTTGCTGTTGCTGTTGCTGTTGCTGTTGCTGTTGCTGCCTTGTCACTTTGCTTGGGCCGTAGCATTGCTAAGCTGAAACATTTTTCTCGCAGCTTTTTTGGGCCAGCTCAGGCAGCTGGCAGCGTGTAGGCGGCTAGTTGGCAAATTGGCGGCGCCGAGAGCTGCGTTTCGCGCAAGGAATTCCTCGTGGCTCGTAATTTGCACAGAAATTAAGCAAAAGCAGCAACTGTGATTGGGCCGACGGCAATAGTTAAAGGCGCTTGAAGTGTTTGCATCCATTTCTCGATGACTGATTGCAGTCTAAGCTGGCCAAGCTAATGCTAATGCCATTGCCAACAACATGTGCCCCATTAAGCAAATGAAATTGCTGTGCACAATCATCTTGGAAAAACGCAAACTGCGACTGAGAACGAGGCGCAAAAAGTTCCAAACGTAGCACAGTCCGGGCCAAAACTAAACTGGCTCGTTGTTGGGGTTTCAGTAGCAGTAGCAGTCTAAACAGGTAATAAGCCAACTCTGCATGCATAAGTAAATATTTGTAGTCAGAATTGTAGCAAAGTTTGCTGTCTCAACTTCAAGTCTCTCTTTTTTGTCTGAAGAGTTCATTAAAGTTTGGCAACTGTGAACTTTGCACTTTCTTGTTTTGTTTTGTTTGGTTTTGTTTCGTTCTGTTTGCTGCAACAGCTGCCTACAATATTTGCAGCAACTTTTCTGTGTGTGACAAACTGTCGAAATGTTTTATAGATGTTGCTTGAAGCTAAAAGTTTAAGTTTGCTTGAGTTGCGATCAGTTTTGTATCTGTGGCATGCCACACACTCGCTCGCGCCGGCATCTGGAATCTGTTACAATTGTCGTCATACATTTCTACCTGAAACGTATTTTTGCAATGTTGCTGCCACCGGCGCCCCGCATGCCACAAAATTTAATGCATTTCACTGTTGCAACAACAACAACAAGCAGAACAAGAATAAAATGTGTAACGCATGAGCTGCAAACACAAAAACAAGCATTGAAAATCAAAAAAAAAAAGAAATAAAAGTAAAAACGCCTGAGCAGAAATTTTTAAACATGGCGCGAACATAATGTCCTGTGTCCTTGCCTGTCCCAAAGTCCTGGCTGTCGCCTGAATGTTTCTGAGTTTCGTTACGTTTGCAGCTTTTTTTTTTGCACACACTCTTTGCGAATTTCCCTGCTGCTGCTGCTGCTGTTGTTGTGAAAAATCGAACATTGATTTATGGCGTGTGTGTGGCAGCCACAATAAAAAAAGTGTGCCTGCGGCAGCAGCAGCAACTGGGGGCAGCGGGGTAAAGGTAACGTACGCCTGATGACGATGACGATGATGCTGATGAGCTCGAATTGTTTTTGATATGTTGCATACACACACACATACATATATACAGATGCAGGTCGAACCCTTCGCAGTTCGCTTTTATTATTTGTGGCTGCAACATTTTACATTTACAACAAACTGCAAAGCAAAAAATAAAAAAGAGCAGCGAATTGTAAATGCAATTCGTTGGGCATAAATTTAAAAAAACGCGTGTCACATGTCGTTTCTCGATTGTTCGCAAATTAATATATAAAATATATATATGAACGGGAGTGTCGAACTGCGAACTCTGAATTTTTGCGGCCTGTCGTTTGCGGTTTGTGCATTGTTTAATTTGCCTTTTAGCTTAAAGCAGCGTTTAAACCATCAAATATTTATGGCCAAAAGGCTGCGCTCTCTCTTGCTCAATGGCTAATGACAGCCGTTTACAGCTGCTGCATCTACAGTTCAATTAGACTGGGCCTAGACACTTGCAACTTGCAGCTCGAAGCGTTGCGGCTTCAAATGCATTTGGCAAATGAATTCATTTATTTTATGCTGCGATGAATCAGCTGCGACTTTTGCCAATTGCTGCTGCTGCTGCTGCTGGGGAGCGCAGCGGGGTGCGGGGCTGTTGCCGGTGTGCTAAGGGGGCGTTGCTGGAGCTGCTAAACTTAAATGCGAATTGCACAAATCGACAAACGATGCTGCGCCCCAGACCGCAGACTCCAGTCCAGGGGATTAAGTTGTGAATCGTGAGTTAGCAACCGCAATGTGGATGAGCCCAGCGACTGCCCTGCCCGCGGTGATTAATCCATGAACTCTTGGCTTGGCTTGGCTTGGCTTGGCTTGGCTGAGCTTTGCTGATTTTCAACTCTAGATACTTGCAGCAGACGCAGACGCGCCTTCCACCTGGCCCCAAGTTGCAGTCGCATGCGCAGAGCTGAGCTGAGGCTGCTGCTCAAGTTGGGGACGCAAAGCAGGCGATATTTAACCCATGATTACAATGTTTGTAATTTTTTTTTGCTGCTTGGCCGTCGTTCTGCCATTTTGTTTCCACCTTGCGGCCAATTTGTTCGAGAAACTGTTTGCAGTCTGAGACTCGACAGTGCGCAATATAAAAGCTAAATTGGCCCTGGCCACGGCCACGTTAAGACGCTGCAGCTGCCGATCTTAGCAAGCATCAGTTAGAGAGAGAGCGACAGAGTGGGAGAGCAGCTCGAGATCGAGCAACTGCCGCACGCCTGGTAGTTGAGCAATTTATTATTGCCGCAAATTGATTTTTATCTACGCTTAATCGATTGTTGTGCATGTATGTGTGTGTGTGAGTGTCCGTGTGTGTGCCTAGAGAGTGGAGAGTGGATTAAGGAAATTATTTATGTTAGTTCACACGTTGTTTTACACGTAATTTATTAACGTAGCGTTTTCTAGCGCAAACGTTGTGACCTTGGGGCAATGGGCATCGATTATGCCGCCCGTGTTAGAAATTGTAGGCAACAGCAACATCATGAGTGGAGCCTGCAACTGTTGCTGTTGCTGTTGTTGTTGCTGTTGCTGTTGTCTGCGTGTCTGTTGGGTGTGAAGGTGATTTACAATGCTGGCTTCACCACTGTATCTGTTGTGTGTGTGTGTGTGTGTATCTGTGTGTGTGTGTGCACATGCATGATTTGGTAATTTTTCAGCTCAGCTAAGATATTTATGACAGAGAAATGAGCCCCAATTGCCGCAATTACGGGCGCGTGTTTAGCCAGCGGTGCTTGTGTTTTTTTTCTCTCTCATTTTTTTGTTGTTGTCTTAAATCTATGAACTCCGAAAAGTAAATGCAGTGGCCAGAGGACAGTAGACCAGACTTAGATGCTGCCCAGATAAATGTTGCTTTACTGTAGCTATAAAGTGTTCAATTTTATGATTCAGCACAACAGTAAATTTCGACTATGTTGCTGATAAAAATATTTGCTGCGTTATTGGTTTAAACATTTTAAGTTTTTAATGATAAGTATCTGAGTAATTCGTTTATTTTTGGAATTCAATTTTGTGAAACAAATTCCATAAATTTATTAGTTACAAGTTCAGAGACGAGAGATTTAATGAAAACAAAAATTAAACACATGACGGTAAATCAAATTATAATTATTTAGATTTTAAATGCATTATTTTTAGAAAGGTATAAATGGAGAATACTTTGTTAAATTGGGCTCTAAGTTTATTCATAAAAAACCTCAGTTATAATTATTGCTTTGCATAGCTTCAAATACATTATTCTATTTTATTATTTTATATCCTTTCTGCCTATTGACGTGCTGAACTTTAAAAGCCGCAGCCGCACTTCAATTCAAATGCAACAACAATCGATGAGCAACAGCAACAACAACAACAATAGCAAGCATATGAAAATAGAGAAAGAATAAAAAATAAAAAACAGTGAGAGGAAAAAGTCGACATGCACTTTTATCAGAGGGTAATAATTCATTACACACTTTTTTCTGCCGTTGCCACCGTGGCCGTTGCCGTTGCCGTTGCTGCCTCTGCTGCAATCCACACGCTTTACACACAGTCCCCAGCGTTGTGTTACTTTACGCCTTGAATCATCAGCTGTGATGTTGGACAGGGAGCAGCAGCAGCAGCATCGGATGTGCTGCATTTACCGCATTCGACATGAGTCCGGTCGCTGCTGCTGCCGCTGCCTTTGCCAGCATAAGTTGAGTTCTCTGATATCCTGGGCTCGCGCTCTCTATGGAGCCCGCGGCAATGGTCAGTTGATTGTTTCTTGTAACTTGCGTGATGGCCACGAGGGCAGCAGCGAGGGCATGGCACACAGTGAGTGAGTGAGTGAGAGAGATGAGTTCATCAGCGTTAACACGAGACGCTGACGGTGCCACAAATAACTGTTTCTGATAAGGCCGCACTTTTGTTTCAACTAACGCCAAAGAGAGTGGAAAAAGAGCTGGTCAGAGCTCAATTAACTAATTGTACACAAAGGACCGCAATCAAGCTGCCAGCGGACTTGTGAATAATATACATTAATTGCGTCCCAGTTAGGGCAGCAGCAGGAAAAAAAAAGGAGCGCTGCCCAAAAGGGGGAGGGGCGCAACATCATCATGTCGCTTGATGGATAAGATTTCAGGCGACCAAATGAAACGGGTAAGCGAGTTGCACGCTGAACAGGATACGGAAAAGGACGAGGCCGAAGCCGAAGCAGAGCAGGCGGCCATAAATCAATGTAACTGTCAACGTCATCGGCATCAGCAGAGCGTCAATATTAGCAGCAGCAGCAGCAGCAGCAGCAAAGCGAACAACCCCCGAAGTATGCAGCAGTAATCAGAGCCCCTGGCCACGCCCATTAACTCATGCGCCCATGCGGCCATAGCTGAGCGTGTAAGAGAGAGAGAGAGAGAGTGAGCTCTGAATGTTTAGTTTGGGTTTCATTTTGCATAGGCAACACTTTTTCTAGCGATGACGTCAGCAAACATGAAATAAGTAAATTGTTTCAAAGTGTCAACTGCCACCCACACACACACGCACAGACACACACACATATAACAGATATACACACACGCATGTTTAGCTAGCAGACAGACAGGATATTACAGGCTGCTTTTGAGGGAAATTAGATCTACAAACTGCGTCTTAAGCACTCGACAACATCTTGCTGAGAAACTCTCACACACACACACACACACATGCACACACATGCAGACAGACATTGTTTGGCCGGATAAGTGGGGAAAGTCAAAGTCCAAGTCCCCAGCGGCTGTTGGCGCCAGCGCATACATGTTGCACTTAATTGGAATGATATCGTCTGTGAAATATGATTTCGGCTTTAGAGCGAGGGCATGCACTATGTGAGAGACTTTCTCATAGTTTTAGCTTAACTCACACACAATTAATTATTGCATAATAAATCTGTTTAGCAATTGTACTAATTCTCAATTATTTTGCACTCTCTACTCATTGCAGGTAAACACGCAAATGCAAAGCGAAGCAAAGCAGCGCATCGCACCTGTAGTTGCAGCAGCATCTACTTATAGCCAAGTAAGCCAATGTATTTATATGCGAAATGCCTTAAATGCGCATGCAGCATTCCTCCAGTCGCCTGTATCTGATTTCTGTCAACATTAAAATTGCAAACTTGACAATGCACAGCACCAAGAGCTAACTAAGTAACCCATAGATACTTGCACTGACTGACAGACAGAGAGACAGACGAACAGACAGACAGTCGGACTGGACATTGTGTTTTGTTGCTGCAACAATCTCTAGAGTGTAGCCGATAACACAAAAGGCTAAAACGCCTCAAACTGTCTGTCGGACTGCGACTGCGACTGCAGCCAGTGAGTGGCAACAGAGATTATAAATTGAAATTGAGTTCATAAAACACGAATCAGCAAAACGTTTAACATCTTTATTTCTGCGAACTGTGGCGCACAGACATCCACCCAAACTCAAACTCAAATCCACAGTTAAAACCACAGCGTTCAATCCAAGTCCGTGCCCAAGGTGCGAGCTCGTATGCAATCAAACAAGCGCAAGTCAATTGCACACCAACCAATGTATTTTACTCTCTATGTATGTCTCTGCTTAATGCTGCTGCTGCTGCCAACCAACCAACCCAGCCAGGCTACCAGCTCTAGCTGCAGCTCCAGCTCCAGGTCCAGCCAACAGGCATCAGCAACAGCCCAGCAAATAGACAGACAGATGTACGCGAGTGCAAGCTGCCAAACAGGCAATGCTGTTGCCGTTGCTAATGTTCAACGACAAATCACAAGCACAGTGGGTCAAAGCAATGCGAAAATTTGTACAAAATCATTTATTTGAGAACTACTTTTCAGTGTCTTCCGAACAAAAGCAGCGTTTGATTTTAGGCAATTGAAAAGAAGTGAAAGTTTAGAATTCAAATCTGCTTTAATATCTTTCAATTATTAACAGTTAATTGTTATTAGTTTTTTGCTCAAAAACAAAGAGTTTTGGTATCATTTTTATAAGAGTACTCACATGTAATGTTGATAAATGAAAACGACAGAAATCCAAGTCTAATCCTTCATTATTTCAAAGAACTTGTAAATTTTACTTGCAATTAGTTGAAAAGTCTTCAGCATTGCTTTGAATGTAATTTATTTGTTGAGAACATGTATTAACAATATTTAAAAATTATAAATATGATTTAATATTTAGGTTTGCCATTGAAGAAAAGCGTTAGAGATCATAATATAATCATTTTAAACTGTACAATGCAAAGCTATTAAGCCAAGCAGTTCATTAAAAATCTCCAGCGCTTTTGTAAATTTGTTTTATTTATTTATACGAATAATTTAATTATTTTATCATTTTGTTTGCACTGCATTTGGCACCACTGTGCGCTATGCGAAGATGTGCTGTGAGCACAGAATGCGGAATGTGCACGCGTTGAATTTCTTGTAGACGTGCGATAAAAATTTGCGACATTGCAACAGTTTGGCGAACGTGCGACAAGCAGAAGGAGGAGGAGGAGGAGTTGGCCCCGCTCGCTCCACCTGCCAGCAGCCAGCAGCGAAGTGTTGCCAGCTGGCAAGCGACGCAAAAGAGCCAAAGACATGGCCACTCAATGTGCTCGCAGCTCTTAGCATAAGCCGCAGCGCACACAAAAGCAGATGACAAGCCGATACTGTTAATCTGCGTGAATAAAAATGTAAATGAATTGAAGATTGTGCCGCCAAGTCGGAGCGCCCAGAGCTCAGAGCCGGAGCAAGAGTCGGTGCCAGTGTCAGTGTCGGGGGCAACTCGCGGTGCAGTGCAGCATTATGAGCTATGGGGCTATGGGGCAGGCCACTTTAAACGCGCCAAAGCCAGTGACAAGCCGAGATTAGACGCAGGCCAGGCCAGGCCAGGCCAGGCCTGAACCATGGACAACGTTTAATAAGCGCGCACAGGTTTGAGTGCTTGATTGAGCCTTTGAGCACAGAGTCTGGTAATAAAGTGTGGACAAGTTTAGCATCAAATGATGGCCAACAACAACAACAGCAACAACAACAACAACAACAACGATTTATATACTGGCTGTGAAAGCTAACGGCTAAAGTAGCGCTCCAGTTGCTTATGGATGCGCTCAAACATGTTTTCCCAGCTTCGGTCCAGCTGTTGGGCCAGTGGTGTAGTCGCCATTGTGGGCTCTGGATTTCCCCCTTGAGCGGACGCCGCTGGCAGCGCTTAAAGTGTTTGTCGATAAAGCCATGAGGGATGCTTGCCGAGAGTGAGACAGAGAGAGAGAGGGAGACCGCATATAATATAAAAATTAAATCGCACAAAATAAAAATGTTCAAGTCGCCAGTTGAGTCGGGCACGAAAACAAGCGTCCAAACCAGGAAGAGAAAGAAAAAGAAATCGAGTCACGAACATTGAAATATGTGTGTCCATCGCCTGATGAGGAGGACATGGACATGGCGTATTGGCAGACAACGTGGACTGATAAATGCGTGGAAAATGCAACAGCTGCCACGGCTGGAGAGCTAGGAGAAAGGCTGAGCTGCTGTTGGTAAACAAATCATTTGAAAGGATTTCTCACACACAATTTATCTTCGTTTCGAACGAATGAGCGAGCGGTCGGACTCGAGAAATTTGTCAGTGCACTGCGGGAACCTGTTTGCCAAATAGAAAATAGAATGCAACTGCTTTGCAGCGCAAGCGAAAGTGTCAGGACCTCACAGGACACTGCAGATTAGTCCCAGGCACCAGGCACCAGGCACCGACTGCAACAATCGAAAGAGAAAGTTGCTTTTGTTTCAGCGCATTTGTATAGTCAAAATATAGAGCGACTCGGCTTGGTTGGCGGTCCGCTTACATAACAAAAAGCAAAAAGATTTGCTGCAAGGACATGCCTCACTAATTTGCATGACCTCGTTTGCCACACAATCTTATGCAATGTGCCAAGGTCAGCGGAAAGTGCAAGCGCATTAAATTTTAATTGCCATTAGGCCCAAACTGTAGCAAGGTCAAGTAGCTAATAGTTTATCATTTCATGAAGGACTCAAGGCGCCGTCGTCGTTATGATGCAATTTGGCTGGCATATGTCCTTTCATATTTGTGGGTTTTACTTTTTAGAGCATAAATATGCATTTCATATGTTCAAGAAACAAAGAAGTATTTAAAATTGAGCTCGGGCTCGCTGTCAACTATTTAACTTTTATTTGCTTGGCTGCTGGCATTTTGTAATTTACACAAAATTAAATTCAATTTCTGCTTGTTGTGTGTGATGCTGGCAAGGACAACAAGGACTGGCTGCTGCCTAAAGTGCTGGGACTGAAATGAAAAAATTCCAGTGCAACGTTTGAAGTTTATTGGCCATAAATAAGCGTTGGGCCAATGCAGAGAGCAGAGAGCTGAGCACGCTTAACGTTTAACGAGGGCGACAGCGATTGACAATTTGATTAAAAAACGAGGCGTACTATGAAATGAAATGAAATGAAATGAAATGCATATAAAACAAACAAGCCCTGACAACAAGGATGCGTATTTAAGTGAAAGTATGCGTGTGTGTGTGTGGGTTCGTGTGTGTGTGGCAACAGCTTTGGCCATGCAAATTGGTCGCCCATCCGCTCTGAGTAATTGTTGCTAATGAAAATCGAGCAGTTGCTGCGCGTGGGAGGCGCATTTAAGTGGCTAATTTCGCTGCTGGCCACAGCTGAGTGGGTGGGGGTGGTACAAATGAAATTGCAGGCAATGCACAAAATGCAAATGAAATGTGCAATCGCCCAGGGATGCAGGACAATGGCATGCAATGCAAAATGTGTGAACATCCTGCAGCAGTCAGACTGCCGCTGTGTGTGTGTATGTGTGTGTTTGTGTTACATGAGTGAAATGTTCTGCGTGTGTGTGTGTGTGTGGACTGCTTTACAAATTTTGCATTTATTGCCAGTGACAAAATATGATACGAAAATTAATATTATTGATTAAATAATTGAAATTGGCGTGCGAGCGACGCACAATGAATTATTGCCCACACATACATGCATGCATATATATGTGTGTGTGTGTGTGTGTTGATGGCTTTGTACTTTTGTCTGTTTGAATGTTGTTCGGGCATACAAATTAATTTGAAAGCTTTGCCCAAGCATTAAACGCAATATTTAAATCAATTTAAATATTATTTCCGTTACTAGAAATTTAATTTACATGCGCCGCACTTTAAGTGCCACACCCACTCGCACTCCCACTGCCACTCCCACTCGCACTTCTGTCTCCTGCTGTCGCTGTCGCTGTCTTTGTCATTTGCCTTCAGTTTTAATAAAATATTTCATAATTCCTGCGCAGTTTTGCTATTGACACATGCTGAAGGCATCCTTCGCACCAACCAACAGCAGTCGAGACACCAGCTCGACACCGACAACACCAACACCCAATATACAAAGAAGACAAGCATTGTTGCTGTTGCTGCTGCTGCGGCTGCTGCTGGTGCTGCCCGCTGTGCTGTGTGGCAAGGCGCGTAGGTGAAAGTTCGCCCCGCATGCAATCGAGGCAAGCGTAGACACTGTTTGTGGCAAGTGGCAAGAACGGGTGGCTGGCTGACTGGGTGGCGGGCTGGGTGGCATTGTTGGTGGTTGAATTGATTTCAGCGTTGATGGCGTTGACACAAAAAGCTTTTACGGCGCCCTCTGCGGTCGCGTACCGTTGACGTTGACCACCTACGGCGCATCCGCATCCTCTGGCTGCTGCTCTTGCTCCTGCTCGAATGATTTACATACAAAGTGAACATGGCTAAGAGCGAGTGTGCATTTTGTTTCGACGCTCGACGCTCGACTCGACTCGACGCTGATGTAGGAAGTCCTGCGGCGGATAGAGCTCCAAAGGGCGGAAATTAAAGTTGTGACACGTTTAACCAACAACAAATATATGTAACATACGTACGTATGTGTGTGTGTGTGTGTTTATTTTGTTTTTGGTAATGCCTTCAATTTTTGGCTCTGGCAACGAGTTAAAGTTTTTCCATTTTTTTTTTCACATTTTGTGAACTGGTCACTTTACGAAATTGCCAACCCACGATTGCTGTTGTTGCTACCTTTCGCTTGAGTGCACAAAGGATGTGCTGCCTTCTCTCTCACTCTCTTAGTCGCTGTTGTTGCTGCCCACCAGCTGCGTCCGAGTTCCCTTTTTAAGCAGCCGCCAGTCAGCAACACCAAAAACTGATTCTGTTGATTCGTTTGCGCTCCCCCGCGTGTCTGCTCCTTTTTTTTTTGTCTTTCTTTCTTTCGGCCGGGCCAATGCATATGGCCTCGAAACCATTTACGCCTCTGGGCAGGCAGCAGCAGCAGCAGCAGCGCAGCATGTCTTTTACTTTGGACGTCAAAAAATATCCGCCCGTGTCTGCGGCTCAGTTTATTATTATTATGCCCCCCTTGCCCACGTCTCTGCACTCTGAAGCAGCGCAGCTTGTTTTAATTGTGGCTGTTTCTCTCTCTTATATGGCATTTAGTTATAAAATATTTAGTTTTATTAACAACTTATAAGTTATTTTATACCTTTTCTCCATATATATTCAATTTCAATTGGGCATGACAGATTTTGCAGTTTGCATTGCATAATTTCCGCTACGCCTTGCTGACCTAACCCAAAAGTCGTTAAATCCAAGCCGAAGCCACAAATCGCCACATAAAATAAACATAAAAGGCGTTAAATAATTATTTACTTAGCCAGTTGGTGGCACACTCACTTTTTATTAGCCGATGAAAGCAGCTTGAGCTTGATGATGCTCGCGTACTTCGCATAAAATCAACACTCCAGACAAGCTAAAGGCAGAGCGAGATAAACGATTTGTATCTAATTTTATGAGGTCATAAAAAGCAATCATTTTGCCATTTGCCACACAAGCCACAGCACAGAGTCTCAGTCTCGCAGTCTCGGAGACCACAGCTGGTTGCCCATAAAATGTGGCCCAGCCCAACGAGTGCGAGTGGCTTTGGCTTTGGCCTGAAACTGAACTGAAACTAGAGCTGCGAGTTGAAAGGTTCTAATGCGGCCGTAAAATGCTTTTTATGAGCTCTACCAGTTTGTTTAAGTGAATTACATGAATTGGCTGCTTATTGGCTTTTAATTGGCCTGCTTGAGTCGCAATTGGTCAGCCCAAGAGTGTGAGAGAGAGAGCGAGAGCGAGAGGGCGAGCGGAAGTGGGCAAGCTTTTCACTTCCGCAGGTCAGACGAAATTAAATGTGCTGCAGATAAGCGTGTCACATAATTAATTGGCTACAATGAAAATTTCAGCTAATTAGCAAACAAAAACAAAGCAACAACAACAAAAAATAAAAGCGGGGGAGGAAACAGCAGCAGCAACAAACTTGACGGTTCAGCTGAGTTAGACTTTGAGTCTCTCAGTCTGGGGTCAGAGTGGGAACGTGCTTGAAATAAAAATGCGCAGTAAAATTAAATTTAATGAGTTCATAAAGTAATAAACACAGAGCCCAGCGACAAGTCAAAGCCAAAGCCAAAGCCAAAATATTTCAAGGTTCTATGCGCACAAGCTGCCAGCCAAAAGGGCAAAGACTCAAAACCCCCACAACAAACTCAAAACTGTCTAAAAAATATAAAACGCATGCACACAAATTTTATAAACATTTTTCAGCTGAAATCAATTTTGATAATTAATAAAAATTAGATACATATGTTCTTGCAGCTGTGCAGCGAAGGCGCCACTCACAGAATGTGGCAAGTTTCATGAATGAAAATTATGTGGCAAGCTGCTTGTGCACCTTTTTGGTTGCCACAATTTTCGGTATCCGGCAATGGGCCCTCAATTTGGGCTCATAAATCAATCGATGCCGTCCCCACAAACTTTTGTCTGTCTCTATCCGTGTGTGTGTGTTTGTATTATTTAAAATATATATTTAAAATAACTACATGCATATTTATATATTTGTCGTCATCATAAACATGTTGCAAAACACTTAGACTGACATTTGTGTGTATAAATCTATTTTCGAATTTCGTTTATGCAAATAGCCTGAGGAAAATCACTTTCCTCCAATTTGTATTTTCGGGTTTTACTTTTGTTTATTTCATTTTCCAGCGTGTGACACTTGCCAGTGCTAAAACTGTCAAGTAGCGCTGTCTTGTCATAATTAAAAAAGAACATTGCGTTGACCATAAATAATTGTCGTCTAGGTTGGGGGTGAAATCCATTTGGCAACGCGTCAATAAATTTCCAAAGCTTTTCCTGCAGCATATGAAGCAAACAAACAAAAGAATGACAAATAATATGCGACTGCGATTAATTTATGTGCACTTTTTAAGCTAAAAAGTATTTGAATAATTCAGTTGTTGTATATATTAGTAAAATGCTAAAAATAGAGCTATGATTTGGCAGCTGAATTCAAAATCAGGCTAACTAAGCTGGCGACTAACTTTAGGCCAAAGCTTATACATACAACGATACAACTTAGAAGCATATACTAACTAATAGCTTAAGTTCGAATTGGTTGGTGAAACAATTTCAAATATATTGAAAGCCATTTGGACATAGTAAAGATTCAATTGCTAATCATTATAATTACAAATGTATAGTAAATAAAAAATTACACACATTTTAGTTTACTTTATTTTATTTATTTTATTGGAATTGTAATCTAATTAATTATGAATATGAATTATGAATAGAGCCAACAAAACTTGCTGCTGTCATGTAGTTTGCTTTAATTGTTTTCAAGGCTAATTTGTTGCACTTTATGAAGTCATTAAGTCTAAGCTAATAACGTAAATTTAAGCTCCAAGCAGTTTGGAACTAATACCTAGAGAACTAAATTCCAACACGCAGTCGCACTAAAATTATTCAAGTTATGAGCCAGTTGGTTTATATATTTGTGAATTATGAATGGCTCTGCTTGTAATTAGAACTCTATGCGATGCTTATCTGGAGGGAAACACAATAAAACTCGATTTAGTTGCACTCACTAGGCCACGTTGTTTTTCTTTTTGGGGCTTGCTTGTTGTTTAGTTTAATTACGTAGCATAAAGTATATATATAAATAAAGTTTTTTTTAAACGCTAACACACACACACACACACACTGAGCATATGGAAATGAGAAATGTTTGCACGCACATGTCATGTCAACTACAACGCATTAAATTTATGCGAGACACGCAAATACAACAAAGAAATCAACACGAGCCGAGCCAAAAATTGACACACAAGCTGACCAAAACTCTATGCATTATACAGAATAAATAACATGGATTTTCAAGCGCCGCCAACGCCTGAACGCCGTCTGAAGAGGTTTTTGAAAGTCTCTAAAGACAATTGGCAAATTATTTTCAAATACAGAACCGCAGCCATTAGAATCAAAAGCAACGCTTGAAGTTGAAGTTGAATGAAAGCTGCAATTTTGATGATTTATTGCCCCGCTATTATAATGAACGAAAGCAAAGCTAAGAATTTCACAGCGCTAAATTATTCAAAAAATAGTAACGTGGGTTGCCGCTGCCGCCGCCATCATAAAGTAGCCGCACTGTAATTTTCTAAGCCAATGCGAGCTCAAAGCCTGCGGCGAACCCAAACCCAGTCCCAGTGCCGAGTTCAAATAATAACAAAAGAAACAAAGCAGGCAAACGCTTGGGGCAAGATGGCGCGTTAAACATTAACATATGCAGCAGTTCACACGATATATATGCAAGCATATAGTTGATATATATGCGTATATATCGGGGCTGACAGGTGGCAAGGCATTGAGCATTGACTGGCAGCAGGATCTGGGCAATCAATAAACGCTCAACGTAACTGTAATAGCTGTTTGGCCTATCGCGCTTTTGTATTGATAATTTAGCCATAATTTGCGCCTGTTTGTTATCTCTGCTTGCTGCCTTTGGTCGAAATGGCGCACAGACAGCCCCCAGAGTTGGGTCGATAAGCCAATTTAGTCCGGCGATCAAAACTGCGCAGGCGACAGGCAACTTCAAATTGCAACGCTGGTGGTGCTGCCTGCCTGCCAAGCGAGAAAACAAGTCCATGACAGTGGGTAAATATGCAAAATTATTGAGCTAAATAAGCAGCAGCATATAGAAAATTAGCAGCAGGCGAGCAGACAGATAAAAAGAAAGAAATATTTCAGATAAATTATGAAAGATGTGGAAATTGTGTTGGGCGAGCTTAAAATAGCAGTCAAGAGTAACAGTCAATAAAGAGGGGGAGTTAAGTATAAGTAGTTGAAGATGAAAGTAATGAAATATATGCAGATTGTTCATAACTGAAGAATGAAAGTACTTTACTTGACTTTAAGTTAATAAAACGCACAGCAATCAAATAAATAATAAATATTATTAGTAGTGAGCAGCTGAGACTTCTATATAATGAATTAATCTAGTTTACAATTTAGTCGCGTGTTAGCTAAGCTTTGCACCACTGTGCAGCTATTAGATGGATATGGCTGGCATGACGCATGACGGAGACTGGCCAGACAACAGCAACTAAGCCTGAATAGAAGCACGCAGGCCATTTGACTGACATACACTGAGAATGAATTGGAAAGCTGTGTGTATGGTAATGTCAGTGTGTGTGCCTGTGTGTCTGTGTGTGTGTGTGAGTATCTAACTTCGACCACTTTTGGACAGGTTGAGACACACGCGTAAAAACTGCACAAATTGACGAAGCAGAGAGGCTTAGCGGGGGCGCCCATGTGGAGGAGCTGTAGGCCGCTAATCGCTTCAACTGCAGGCCAGTCCAGGCAGTCCAGGCCAGAGCCAGTCTGAGGCAAAAGCTGACCAACTGCACACACACAGATCATAGACGGTAGATAGCGCAGAGGGCAAAACACAGCAGGAGTAGGAGTAGGAGCAGTCAGCAGAGAGCCTGGCTGGCTGGCTGGTTGGTTGCTTGGCCGGCTGTTCGACTGGCCACGTTCGGGCAATTCCAGGCAATTCTGCAGTCAAAGCGTTCGTATTTTGATTGATTTTAAATGATTATGGTTGACATTGATTTATGTGCGCCTCATGCATATATTGGGCCACAAGATGGCGTTGGCGCAAGCTGTAGTCGCAGTCGGAGTCGGCGTCGGCGTCGGAGTCGGAGTCGTCATCGAGTGTTGAGCAAGCAGCAGCAGCAGCAGCATGTGAAAGGTGGCCACGTTGCTGTTTAACTGATTCGCACGCAGGACTTCTTGGGCTTAGAGTGAGCCTTAGAGAGAGATGTGAGCAAAGCTATGCGAAGCACGTTCCTGACCTAATATAAGTAAGAACGCCCACAAAATTACCACAAGCTGCGAACTTTTTCTGTGCTCGCTTTGATTATGGCTCACAAACACACACACACACGCATATGTATGTGTGTGTTTGGGTCAGCTTTTGGGTTTGGGCCATTGGCAAATTTGGTGCCTTTTGGCTTTGATTTTAATGAATCGATTTGAACTGTGTGCGCTCATAAGTTCCGGGAAGACACTAAATTGGATTAGCATGTTGCAGACTTAGCCATTTAATTGCCAACAACGGCTTGCAGACCAAATATGAAAGCCAAAAAAAAACCTTGGCACAAACGTCATTGCGTCATTGCCTGTCAGCTCCAGTCCCAGTCCCAACTGCAAGTCCATGTCATGTCACAATCAAATCAAAAACTGCGAAAAACTGTAACAACTTCATTCGCAATGAGCGTTATAAATTTGACTTGAAGGTGCGTGGCTTACAACAAAATGTCATAAACGCAAACCGGTCCACAGGCAAACAATAAACAACTAAAGCCAAGATACAAAAAAAAAAAGGAGGAGGTAAAAACGCTGCCGACAACAACGCAACAGGTTACCAAACAATCATCTCAAGCATTTTAGCTAGCCAAAGACCAGACGCAGACAAAGTCTTGGCCAACACACACACACACACACACACACATATATCATAAATACGCATAACTCGTGCGCAAAAACGTCAGACGAATATGGCAAAAAATGCGACGCAACAATGCGCAGCCCCAAAAGCTGCATTATATTCATTAGCCCAGGCTCAAAAGCTGTGCTCAGCTCCAATGTACTTGCAATCGCAATTCAGAGTCAGTCAGAGCGACGCACGACGCAATGACAACAGTTGGGAGAGGGGAGTATGGTGGGGGGATCAACAACAATGGGTAACCTGGGAGCAATTGCTGCGAACGGCAGCGACGGTGGCGGTTTGGTATTTGGATCAGCGATTGAGTTATAACCACAGAGCCCTCAGTCTCGGACATGCTCGACATTGTTGTAAGTGCCTCGAGATCAGATCACAGTTGCTGCTCCGGCTGCTGCTGCACCAATTTCAATTGCACTGCAGTGCGCAGTGAGCAGCTGATGAAGATGTCGAGATCAATGATCGGCGGCGGCGGCGGCGACGTCGAGTTCATAAATTTGTTTTATGAAGTGCGAGCGACATTTGTAACGAATGTGATCTGCTCGATTAAGCGACACGTTTGCCAATTTGTATGCAATCAGAGATTAAAGATTTATAAGCCGAGTTAACTATTTAAACGCGTATTAATCTCATATGTGTATTGTCAGCTGCAGAATTTGGCCAATTGCAGCGTTAACAAAAATGCTGCCATACCTTTCGATTTGTTTGCAAACATTTCTCTCTCTGCAATTCAATTTTTACTTTACTTGTGCTTTTGTGTTTTTTTTTGTTTTGGCGAGACGGCGACGCTGTGAGTTTGTCCTGTGGCACTGTTTGGCATTTTGGGCAACGGAAGCGGCCAATGCTGTTGGCTGCTGGCGCTGGCTGCTCGCCCTCCAAGTGAAAATAATCGAATTACTTTCAACAGAATAATTTCTAATTGAAAAATATTGTAACTCATGTATGGGCGAGAGCAAAAAGGACGCCAGCCAGCCAGCCAGCCAGCCAAACAAAATAAAAGTTACTTTTGCTGTTGGCGCTACAGACTTTTGGCTGTTTGTTTGTTTTCGTTTTTGGTTTTTGGGGAAAGGCCAGACGCATTTGTATGCGAGTGACATTGTTGTCATCTAAGCGAAAATGTAGCTGCAACAGTTTGGCAACTGATTTGGGGCATTTAATTTCTGATAATGCTTCGTGTAATTATGTCCACAGCCCTTTTGCAATCACATTAAATTGCTTGGGAGCAGAACTTTAAGGGTAAAGTGAAAGTAATTCCATTTGCTTGGGCACGTGTACGTGTGACGAATTTTTGAGTGCATTACAGTTCTGTTTACTAGTCATTTATAATTTATTGCATTTGCTAATCAAAAGTTTGTATTCTGGTTTTCATTACAGCTACGCTTTGGATAAACAATTGGATTACCTTCTTAGCTAAGCAAAGTAAGTTTTGATATCAAATTCTCCAGATCTTTCACATCAGCTGCATAGAGTTGTACTAACTGCAGCGTTTAACCAACTCGAACCAACGAGCGTAACCAATTAAACATTTGTAAGACGCGCACACACACACACACACACAAATTTCTACCTTAGTCTCGAGCCCAACCCAAAAACCAGGCCTACAAATTATTCATGAATAATTTTAAAAGAAAACACAATGATATTTTTTTTTTGTTTCTGCTGGCCTTCAACACATTTGTGGAAACAAAAGAATTATAACTACAAAATGGAAAATGTAAAGCTGCGCATTTTCACTTCGATTTCCACTGCGTGCGCGCTTTCGACTTGAGTGCGTTGCAAGAGGCAACAATTAACATTTTCCATTTTCCGCTTGCCAGCGTATTTTTTTCTTTGCTTCTAGCTCTTGTGCATTGTATTTTACTTTTGTCGACAGCACCCTTTGTGTCTGGCAGGATATTTATGAATATTAATCAAGGTGCATGTTGCGGAAATAATGTTAAAGGCAGCCGCCCCCAAGTTAACGTTGCAGCTTCTGCGCGGCAGCCATTTTGAAGTTGCGTCGAGACGCTCAATCCCCCACCCCTTTGACCTGACACACGCCATTCATAGTCCGAAAAATCTCTCGCTGTGAGTGACAGTTCGTCAGCTCTCTAGGCACAACATTTTTAGACACTTTGCCGCCCTCGCCGCCATAATGACAGCAGCGGCAGCAGCAGCAGCACCAAACACTCATCCGTCATTGTCCAGAGGGGTGACTTTTTTTGGTTGCTCTTTTGGTACTGACACACGCAACGAAGTGTCCAAAAACGCAGCAAAGACAACTCGAAGGCAAATGTTGTTGGGCTTGTAGCTGTATCTGCAACTGTGTCGATGTCGATGTCTGTGTTTCACCCTCCAATCGAAGTAGAACAAAAAACTAGCCGGAACACGTTTCCAAAATTGAAATTCTTTTTTCGGCTTGTGCACATACATATGTACATGTGTGAGTGTAATCATGCCATGTACAGTTTTTTGTATCCGTTGCCTGTTCTGTTCGCTTAGATTGGAACATGTGCGTTGGCAGCCTGATCAGAGCCTAGCTGCGTATCCTTGCTCGAGAACACATGTAAGGGAGTGGAGAGGGGTGAAAAAGAAAACATTTCAATTTTCCTTTGCGTGGGCGTTACGTAGCCTTAACTAGCGCTCATTTTTCTATTGAAAATTTATTTATAAACTATTGCCATGACGACAGGTGCTGCTTTCATTTGTTCAATATCAAATTAGTTTCCTTTTTTCGACTGTCATTCAACTCACAGTTGATTGCAACAGTTCAATGCAACAATTCTATTAGCGTTAATTAATATTCAGCAACAACAGCAAATGGACCACAAAGCAGCAACCGCGACGCGACCCAGCAGTCAAACATTGCTGGCACCCACACTCAGTCAGAGTCAGAGGAGAGGAGCAGAGTCGAGGGGGGTGCTCTGCTGTTGTCGTTGCTCTGGTGATGATTACAATGATGGCTGTTGGTTTCCTTTTGCCTTTGCTTATTTTCGGCTGTTGTTTTGAGCTTTTGTTGTAGTATTTGCTGTCGGGATGAAGGCAAACCGAGCTCGAGCTCGAGCTCTGGGGTCTGGGTCTGGCTCTGCCCTCTGTGCTGAGGCCTTTTTGCTTTTTGGTTGATAATTTTGTTGTTGCTGCTGTTGTTGTTGTTTGGTTTTTTAGGTTTTTGCCTGGCTTTTGTTTCGTCATGTGTGCATTTCATTTCATTTGATTTCCTATGGCGGCAGCAGCAGCAGCAACAGCGACGGCAGCGACGGCAACGCAATGCGCCCATGTTTGTTCTTTTGACAGGCAGTCAACCCGTCGTCATTTCATTTGTTCAGCAGCGCGCACTCAGCCATGTTTCGCCCTGCTACCCTCAAAGCCAGAGCACCACCCCACCACCAACCGCACCCGTTAGCGGCAGCAGCAGCAGCCCGAGCGAGCAGCTCCCTTTGCAGCAGAGCAAAACGCTGTTTCCTTTCCCTTTTCAGTTTCATTTCCCGTGTGCCTGCCTGCCAGCCATCCAGCCTGTCAGTCTAACCAACACACAAAGAGCGAGACACACAGCAGCCGAAACATACTGGAAACGCAATAGTGTGGGTGTGAGAGAGCGAGCGAGAGCGGCGTCCGCTGGCCCGCTGTCCGGCCATTTTGATTTATGTGCGTTTCATTTCGTCGTTCAATACTCATATGCGGAATGTGGAATGTGTGCGGATATGGGAGTTTGGAATATCTTTTGCCCCGTCCCCGTACCCCCCTCTCCGTGACGTCGACCCGCATTTCACTCACTGCGAACGCTGCGCCCATTAGCTGTGCATGGGAGGTTCTAATTTCAAATCTAGTGGCTGCCAGGACATGCGCCCGCCACGTAACGTTTGCTGATTTTCGTCTTTTGTCAGCTTTCGGGCACAGCAGCGAGCGCAGAACAACAACAGATCAGACTCTGGCTCTCAGGCTCAGGGCCCTCGTTACAGTTTTTCAGTGCGTAAAGTTGAAATTTCAATTCAACGGATTTGCCGGGAATTGTTTTTGATATGTTGGTCATTGTCGTCTGCATTGTGTCGGCGTCAGGCTCTCAGCCTTGATTTTCGACCATTGCCATTGAACTAAGCAGCGCAGGGCAGCGCTGGGCAGGGTGAGGGCGGCTAATAACGCAAACGCGTCAATGTCACTTAACAGAAGCGGTTTTATTTGCTAAAAACGGGGGGAGTGGAGCGGCGGCGGCGGGCATGAGGGTGGTGCAATCGCATGTGTGTGCAATCAAGAGAATTGCCTAGCCTAATGGATGTTAAATGTGCTTGAAGCAGATGCCCAAATAAATTAAATTAACAGACAACTTAAATGTAAGCTGCAGCTCAGAAATTGTTAGAAACTCTTACTATACAAATACAAATCTTTATGTTATCTCTAGCATGAAATGAATTTGTTTAGTAGCAATTGCTTTTGCTTTTTTATCTACAGCTGTTAGCTCGGCAACTGTTGCTCGTTGTTGCGTTGCAAATGCATTAAATGAAGCTATCAATGTCAGCGCACGGGTTTCTTTTTTCAATTTCAGTTTATGTTGTTTGTAAAAAAAAAAAAAAAATACAGAATTTGAGATTTATGGCTTCACGCAATTAGCGCTTAAATGTATGCAAAGGGATATTGAAATCAGAAATTTTCAACAACAAGTCGCCCCAGGAGCTGAGCAGCAGGACAAGCATATTCATAATGAAGCCATTCACGTGGCCGCCGGCGTCGCTGACCGAGCAGCAGCAGCAGCAACATCGACGACGACGACGGCAACACTCTCGATGACTTCCACGTTTCCACGCTTTTCACTTTCAATTGTAGCTGAACTTTTTACTATTTTATGCGCGCTCTCTGTCTCGCCTTTACTCTTAACAATTGCGCCGCCAAAAGCAATAAATCTTTTCGTTTATAAAAAAAACAAAATAAAAAAATGTTTTTCATGTTTGTTGCGTGCGCTTTTGGCGACGTATTTGTATTTCATATGCATGGCGGTAATTTTTGTGATTATGTTGTTGTTGCTTGTGCTGCAAACTCAAATTCAAGTTCAGCCTGTTTCCCACAAAAAAGAGTTGAAAGGGTTTTCGGCTAAACAAACAACAACAGCGCCAGCAACTTTTGTCGGTTGCCGCCTTCTCAGCCAGGCCCAACCCCCTTAAACAAGAAAAAAAAGCAGCACATAAAATTGGATAAATTTATAAAATTATTATTATATATTCATGACAGCAATTATCGGCACAAAATCAAAGTATTTAGTTTGCCACAATTGTGAATTTCTATACAATTTTCAATTACAATATGCACATTAGGCATAATATATATACATATATATTATAGATAATGTGTGTGAAGTTTAAAGTGCTCAACTGGCATTAAATAGTATTTAATTATGACTTTATTGCTTCATTTACGCAGCCAGCAACATGCAGCCAACAAGTTTGCAGCGCGCGCAACATATTAGCAACATGTTGCCAACACGCTGGAAAGCAAATGTTGCTAGTCAATACAATGGCTGTCATGTGCACGAGAGACAGCAATAATGCAATTAAACGTTTTAAAACATAACTAAAAGTTAGAAAATATATGAGAATATGCATAAATAAATATAAAAATTATTTAGCTGCTTAACTGTAATTAATTTCTTATTGAGCAGCTGTAGCTCGCATGCGTTTCAATTTCCATAACGTTTCTATGCACATGGCACGCACTGTGCGCTGCCCAAAAACAATGCCGCCATTTATCATGTTCGTGTTGCCAGCACGCTCATTCGCCAGCCAGCCAGCCTCGTCTGACTCTCAGCAACATGTTGCCCGAGCCTTGTGTGCGGATTGTGCTGCTGGTGAATGCTTCAGATACATGTTTACGAGCGTTAACGGTTAGTTGTGAATGAATGAACGTGCCAAATAGACGTGTTGCCGCCGCTCGGGTATTCGTTCTCGCGATATTCATTCCAAACTGACGTAAATAATTCTCGTGTTCAGCAGCAACAACATTTGTGTGGCAAATACCAAACCTAAAACTGAAACTAAAACTTGTGTGCATTTTAAAGGAAGTTTTCGCTTTTTTAAGGCTTCGTGGCGTACACACAACTCTCTGACTTTTTAGACAAACAAACACTTTTGGGTGCAAGGTTTTTGGCGCAAAATGAAGCAGCGCTACGTGTGGCCGAGTATGAGTAATAACTGTGCGCGAAAATGACATGGAAAATACGTAGAAAATCGTATGTGGACTGACAAAAGCAGCCGCAATAAAAGGAAGAAGAAAAGCAACACACACAAAGCCAAATTAAATTGAATTCAATTGATTTTTTTGTTTTTCAATTTCTGCAATAACAATTGCGCCCAACTGCCTTATCAGCAACAAAAGCCCAACAACAACAGCAACAGCAACTGAACTCTGGTCTCTCTTCGAGGGCTGAGATGTCACCGGCACTTGGGCAGACATTGAAACAACAACATTGCCATCAACTTCATCAGCGTTCGCATCGCTCGAATCGACTCCAAATCTCTGCGAATTTTTGGCGCTGGCTCAGCAACGAGCGAAACCAACTGAACGCCGCTGCTGATAAGAAACGTATGCTGGGTGATAAGCACGCAACGGCAACAGCGACGGCGACGGCGACGGTGACTGCGTTGCGCCACTCTTGGGGGGACTCGAACTCGAACTGGAATCGAGACTGCCGAATTGATTTTGACCGTACATAATAATATAAAATATTTGTTGTTTATGGGTAGAAAACGCAAGTCGACCCGTCAACATCGAAATTATTTGCGTTTGCGTCTTCTCGTACTTTCGTTTATCGTTCTGATTGCCATCGTAGTGGTGCGAGTTTTGTTCATTTTGCTTTTGTATCGTTTGCAAAATTTCAAGAAATTCAAAAAGTTTATCAATACCCATATACTAACATTAACAACAATACCAACAACAACAATAACAACGATAATCAAATCAAAAAACTCAAACACAAAACATTTGCAACATTTTATTTGTTGATTGTATATATAAATATATATGTGTGTCTGTCTACGTGTGTGTATATATATATATTGTGTTTTATAAATTCGCCGAAATATAATTAATTGTGATTGTCGATTTTGTAAATAAACGCAACCGAATCAATTAATCTAAGTGTAAATTTAACAAAGCGTCGACGTTTTCAAAAAACGAATTTGTGATATTAAATATATTAAATTATAAACAAACAAACAACAAATACATCGATTTGTATATAAAGTAGAGTCAAAGCCTCAAAGCAGTTTTCAATTTTAAAAAGAACTAACGCACCAAATTCAACTGAGCAAAGTATTTTGGGCACCGACTTTTACATAACCAAAAAAAAAATACAATATAAAAATATAAAAAAGACACGAAAACAATCACAGCAACAACTAAGGTAAGAGAGACTCAATTTAATCTATTAGCATAAACTTTGATGTATTTGCATTGTAATTGAAAATATGCGATTTTCCCATGAGCTGTTGTTGCAGCTAAATGATTTGCAAAATAGTTGAGGCAGCAATTTGCATAAGTGAGTCTCATAATTAATTGCAAGTTGGTTGAAAAATGAACTGAAACGATAGGATGATAGTCATGGCTAGTTGCAATTTAATTAGATCATTAAAACAGTTCATAAATCTCGGCAACGTTCGAGCTCGGCACGTTTTGTAGAAAACAAATTAGCTGCAATCGCAAATCGCAAATCGTAAATCGCGAATTGTGAATTGTAAATTGTTAATAGCGGGTTAAACAGTTACGCGGTTCAATAATCAAACAAGTTGTTCTAAGTAAACGGACAGCAAGTGTCACAAATTATAAAAAGCTTAACGAGAGAGCGAGAGCAACATAGCAGAAGAGCGAGAGCGCAAGCATGTTGGGGGGGCGAGCGAGAGAGTCAACACTTTACATGCATATGAAATAATTAGCGCATGCAGATGAAACGTTTCAAGCATTGGACAGATAAGAGAGAGAGTCACAAATACAACAACAACAATACAGCAACCATTCACCAATACAAGCGCAGAGCTGTATGTAGCATCATAAATCATTTCTCGCATATTTTTAAGTTTCTTTTTTTCCTGCTTCTATTGAGTGCCATTGCACATGAATATATTTGTGTGTGTGCGTCTGTGTGTGTGTGTGTAATGATGATGTGCCCACGACATGGCGTCAAGTATTTATGCAACAATAACAACAATTACATTTAAAGCGTATAAAAACTTGTTAAATTACACACGTTTCTATTTGTTTAAACAATGCATTCTAATTGAGATGTTCGCTTGATGATTATCTAGCTATGAATTCGTCATTTACAATTTTTAAACTACAATTTACTGCACATAGCAACGGCAATCATATTAAAAACACAAACAAAAAGAGAAATAGCAAAAAACTGCCAACTGTTTGGCAAAACTAAACCAGGCTCACAACCTCCAGACTTGCGGTCGAAGAGTGTCGACTGGCGAACGGAGTGGGGGGTTGACTATAACCCCCCTGGGCTAGTGGACATGCGACCCAGTCCGGCAGCCTCTTTTGTTGCTGCTGTTGTTGTTGTTGTTGTCGCTGTAGTTGCTGCTGCTGCTGCTGCTGTTGTCTATCGGTTTCATAAGTTCTATGAATAAATTTCCATAAATGTGTGTTTATTTTTTGCCGACACTGTTGCGGCAGTCGCAGCTGGTACAAAGCTCGACAGCAGCAGCGCCGAAGGTAAAACTCACACACACACAGACACACATGAGCACTCATATTCGCACTAATACTCATACACCTAGAGCTGAGCACTGAGTAGCCTGTCGGATGCAACAACGTGGGGCATGCAAAATATGCAATGCAGAAAACAATTTTCAATATAAGCATCAAGTGACTAAAATGTCTGCTCTCGATGTTGCTGCTGCTGCTGCTGCTGCGCGTGTGTTGGAAGCGACAGTTTGACTGACATTTTTCTAGCATATCGTTTACATAGCATAGCTACTATATATAAAGTATATATATGAACATTAGATGCTTGTAGCGCTGCTTGTTCAACATGCTGTTGGACTACGCACTCGACTTGAAGCTGCAAGCTGAGTGGCTGCTGCTGTTGCTGCTGCTGCTGCTGTTGCTGCTGACTTCTAAAGCCCAGAGACAAGTGCAGCCAGACTAGCTGGCAGCTGAGTGCAGCTTTGGTCCTTTGTCTGCTTGACTCCTGTCACTGCCAGTTTGTCGTAGTGTCTTATTAAAAATTAATTTCCACAATTCAGTTGCACACACATGTGAGTTTAATACATAACACTAATTGCTTTATAATGAAGCTGTCATTGTCACCTGTCGCCGATAATCTCTAACTAAATATGCCACACACACACACACATACAATATGAGTGTGTGACTCACATTGGGCTGCAACTCATGATGATGACAACATTATTGCTGTTGTAGTTGGCATTGCATGTGGCCAACTCCAACTCCAACTCACTGACTGCAATTAAATTACAAATTTTTATCACTCGTTTTATGAATACATTTCACACACACATACACATTGAAAGCTTGTCAACAACATTTGCATAAGGCGCCGATTGTATATACAGATAATGACAAGAGCAACTCGTGCAACAGCCACATCAACAGCAACAGCAATAGCAGCAGCATCCATAAAAATCCGAATCCATTATGGCTCTGGCGATTTCTATCAATCTGCCATTAATTTCCATTTCTTTGAGAGCAAGCAATAGAAATGTCACAGCGCTTAATCAATGTGGCTTGGGAAGATTTTGCAGCACTGATTTCAGTATTTCCAACTTTGTGACCAGCAACAAGTTTCCCACTGGACTTGGCCAATTTAATTTCATTTCGCTTTTAAACTGTGCCAACTGCTCGGATTCGATTTCGCAACAACAACAACATGAACAACTTATGCAAACTCATTAATTTGCTACAACTTAAGCCAATAGATTTGTCGCATGTATTTCTTAAAATTAATCTGCGCGCTGATTTTGGCTTAAAAGCAGATGTCTCAGTCTCAGTCTGAAATTTATGCAGGCAAACTAGTTATCAATTGGCATTAAAAACAGAACACTCTAATTTACAGTTAAGCCAACCTAAGCTGGCAATCAAAATCACAAATTATTTATTTAAATATGCGCTTTAGTTTTAAAGGCTAGATAAGTATTAACTTCAAGTTATAACAGACGCTAAATCAGATTGTAACCATTAACTTCAACAGTAGCTTAATGTTAGATTTAAAAAGAATCTAAAAGCAAAGAATTAGTATTAAAGTAAATAGGCAATTATCTAAAATAGCTGCATAATTTATAAAGATTGCAAAATGACTTTCAAAGCTTTTAATAAAATTCTTAACTATTCATTAAAGTTTTTGATATTTTGCTACATTTGCTTGCGTTTTCAAAATTAGAAAAATATTTATTTTAAACTCTTAGCCATGCTGCTAACATTTCTTTAAGCCGAGTTCGTTTGTCTGCTCAGTTTTTGGGTCAGAGGCAACTGTCGCTGTTGCATTTGTTGTTGCCGCTGGTGTTGCCATTAATGTGGTCGCTATTGTTGGCTGCGGTTTCATAAGATGGTCAGTGGCGACATTAATGCACTGCTGGCAACAACAGCAGCAGCAGCAGCAGGGGCAAGGGGCAACCAAAACAATGCAAAAGGGCCCAACAACAACAGCAACAACAATGAGCAGGAAAGCAGCCACGTTAATGATGACACGCGCTGCGGTAATGCGGCCAAATAGACAAGGCTTAAACGACAACTGAGGCTGCAGTTGGCCAAAGATGCACAACGCCAACAAATTAACATACAACTACAGCAGCAACAGCAACAGCAGCAACAACAACAGCAAAACGCCAACGCAGCGCACGTTGCTGTTGTTGTTGGCTGTACAAATAAGGCGAGTACACAATGCAAGTTGTTGTTGTAGCCGCTGCTGTTGTTGGCTGGTGGTGCAACTCGTGTAGGTTTTGGGGCAGCTGCAGATAGCAGCGACTTACCGGGGATTAACTCAATTGCACTCGAATGTCAAGCGACTGCCGACGGGCCAACAAGTTGCCAACTAGCAGCCAATAACTTAATTAGCCGTAAGTGCTATTGTTGTTGTCAAAAGAGTTGTAGCTGCTGCTGCTGTTGTTCTTATAAATGGGTCATTAGCTAGCGAACCGTATTGCAGCTGAAATATTATTTGGAGTTAACCCAATTGCCTCCCACTGCTGAGTACAGCGCACTTCAAGGTTTTTATTCGAATTGTTTTAAATTCAAAAATCGGCTTTTTAGTGTCGCATAATTTTCGTTTTCCTTTGAACTGTAGCGCCTGCAATTTGCTTATCGTCAGCGATCGCGATTGCCAATGGGGAGCCGCCGCCGCCGACTTTGGGGCCAGCCAGCGATTTGCGATTGCAAGTAGCAGTTGCTGTTGCTGTTGCATTGTTGCTTGGCTGGCGTCGTCTTCGCCATTGCTGTCGCACTGTCACATTGTCACACTGTCGCTGCTCTGAGCTTGAGGCTCGAGTACATTTCAATTAATTAACATTCAGCTGCACATGCGCAGCGGCAGCGGCAGCGACTGCGGCAGCGACTCTGTGACTCAAAAGCGGATACCGAAAATTGCTGATTGCGCCAGATAAACTCATTTACAGCGGTTAAATGCCACCGGCCAACACTTTCGGGCGGTCCGAGTTGAGACTTGATCACTTGAGCACTTGTTCAATGTGCATCTGATGCGGCCGTCGCGGCGGCAGCGTCTATTGCGCATTTGAATTCAAATCAAGCAGCTGCAGACGACCCAAGCGAACTCGCGCAATGAGCGTAATCAAAGCTCTGAGCGCAACTTGTGTGATTGACAACAGCGACCCGGCGATGCTTATCGGAGCACACGTTTCTTGTTGCCTGTTTTGCCTGCTTGCGGCCTCCATGTTGCTGTGGCTGTTGCTGTTGCATGTTCGTGTCGGTCTCTGCAAATTGTCATGTTGCTGCTTTCGAACGAAAATCAGACTCAAGCGGGCTCTGTGGACTGGGCAGACCAGGCAGATGACTATCGTCACGTCACGTTACAAATTTATGCCGCGCGGCATTAGAAAAATTATTGTAATTAGAGCGAGCCATGTAGCGAGCCAACAAGCTTCACATGTAAGCCACACATGAACTTCTCCCAGAGGGCAGAGCCGCAAATGCGTGCAGAGTTGGGCGACCAGCAACGAGCGCAGTTGGCTGTTGGTAACTGGCGCTTAATCCTTACAACAAACAGCCAACGGCGCCAATATCCTGCCACACACACACACACATACAACCAGAGACTGTTCGCATATGAGGACATATGCTGACGGCAGATTATAAAAGGCAACCCCGTGGCAAAGTGTAAAATGTCTTAATGATAAACAAACAGAAAGTTTGTGGCAGCCGTGGCAAGGATTGCAGTTAGAGCTTGATGAAGGTGCAAGGGGCCAAATCTAACAAAATCTTTGTATGTGTAGCAGCTATTTGCTGTGTGTGTGTGTGTGTGTGTGTGTGCGCGTGTAACGATTTACTTGCGTACAAACTGGCGTATACGTAATATTTAGATAATATTCTTTATTGTTATGATTCTATGCCACTGTGCAGCAGCGTCAACGTTTTGTTAGTATTTGGAAAATTTATTCACAATGTTTTATAGTCTCTCTCTCTCTCTCTTTCGCTCTCTCTCTCACTCTCCCGCTCTGTCGATTGGTTACACTGAAATTGCATGTTAGCACGCAAAGGTTGTTGCTAAAGTTGTTTTTATATTTTTTTGTTATTTTTTTACAGTCAGTGGCTGTTGCCACTGTTGTTGCTGTAATGTCTTCTTATTATGCTGCGACACTGTTACGGCTCTAGCCTCAGCTTTTGCTTTTGCTTTTAGCTTGTCTGATGTGCTCGTTGGTTATTGGTAAATAAAACGTCTAAGCGCACAAATTTTGTATAAAAATAAAATATGGTTTGCGCTATCAGTGGTAGGGATCATGTATGCGGCTAATGCTAATAACATGCAATTTCCACCAACCTACAACAAGCAGCACGCATGCCACACATGGTTTTTTTTTTTGCCGCTGCCACTGCCGCTGCTACAGCCGCTGCTGCTGCTGCTACTAAAGGAAGCAGGTGAAAACTATTCCATTTGCATGAACACCCAGCAACCAAAGCAACCAACTAGGGAGACCAACATCGCACACCCATAAAAAAGGAAAAAAAGGTGTTGAAAATTAGTAACTTTCTGTCCCTTGTCTGCGGTCTCAGCTGCTGCTGCCGCCGCCGCTGTTGACGGTGCCAGCCACCAGCTGACAACTGCAGGTGGGCTGAGCTATCGATTGCCCAAATATACACAAGGATTACTCATACATATGTGATTCGATTCAAGCGCATAAAACTCATTGACATATTTGAGGCCTGAGTTGGCATTTATTATAAATTGTTTACTTAGCTTAAGCGGAAATGTCCCTAGTGATTGCAAAATTCTAGCTTAAGTAATGAAAACTCAAATTTAGTAGCAAGGCAAACGGATATTGCGGAATTCACTGCTGATTGGCATTCGCTCTGTTTGATTCCCACGCTTGTGATTGATAATTAGGGAAGTTATAAAGGGTTCAACATGAAATGAATAAATTTGGGCAACATTAAGTACTTAATACTTATCAAAGTCTAAATTACTCGTATTATTTTTGATTGCAATCGTCGCATTAATAATTCACATATATCGACTGAATATTGCGCTTAGTTCTGCAACTAAAGCTCACAACCGACGACATTTTTACAATGTGAGCAAAACGAGGCTGTGCAACAAGCAACAGCAACAGCAACAACTAAAACACAGAGGCAAACATGAATAAAATTTGCGTAAAAGTGGACAACGAGCAAATAAGCAAGGAGAGCAGAGCAAGAGCCAGAGCAAGAGCCAGAGCGACATTTGAATTGGAGAACACAGAGCAGAGTTTGGGACCGAGTGAATGTTGATGTGGATGCTTAATAAAATAATGCGACAGAAGGAACGACAACGAGCACAACAGCAACAGCAACAGCAACATTGAGATGATGATGATGATAATCATGATGATCGAGTGTGAGAGATTGTTTGTCTCTCTGTGTGTGTGTGTGTAAATTTGTTGGTGTGTGGCGCGCAGTGAATTTAATGGCTTAATTGAAAAATTTGTTCTCACCATGAAGCTTCTTTGTAGTGTATTGTGGCCATTGCCAGTGGCTGGACAAATTGAATGACTTTAAGTAGAATTACATTGAGGTACAGTTGAGTTGCAAGCTTTAATATTTTTAAATATTTAATATGCCAGCAGCCCTAAACGGCAGCAAATCACAAATCGCAAACTGCACCAGCAGCAGCAACAAAATTCATAAAACAAGTTTTCGTCTTAACTTGTCGCTGTCTGTCCAAGTTGCTGTCGCTGTCGCTGTCTCTTTGGGTTGTTGTTGTTGTTGCTGTTGCTGTCTTGCCATTGGCGGCACTAATCAATTTCATATCAATTTGTAAATTTGCAATAATTACGATAATTAGCTGCGAGTATCTGACGATTCTGTTGGCCACAGTTTGTGCGCTGCTCCAAGCTCCAGAAGGAGCGGACGGACGGACAAGCAGAGCCATGTGAACGCGCTGGGTTCGGGACCTGTTTGGTTCTTGTCTTGGCCCGGACACGTCCAAATGCATTCAAAGAATGCGTCGAGGTGATAATGAGATTTTCAATTCAATAAAACATAAAATGCAGCCAAGGCGCAAGAAATGTAAAAACTTGTGAAGCCTTCGCCACTGACCGTTGCCAATTTTGGGCTGAAGCAGCAACAGCAACGAGAAATCTCTGCATGAATATTTCATTCAATTTACACTTGGCCAAGTGTGGACTTTTTGCCTTTTGCTCGAGAGCACATCTTGCTGTGGCTAATTAAGTAATTTTTTTCACTGCTGCTGTTGCTGTTGCTCTTGGTCTTGGCAAGTGTTGTTGATGTTGCGCCTTGGCCTGTGGCTTGGCTGGGCTGCTTATTGCTTTTATGGCTGCTTAATCAACACTTTGGCGCTGCGTCTGTAGTTGACTTTTTCTTAATTGCTTATTACAGCCGATTAAGTGCCAGCAGCAATAGCAATCGCAATAGCAATGCTCTAAATTGAATGCGACCAAGCTTGAAATTGTATTTGAAAATATTGCTCAATTGGTTCCAAATAAATGTGCGGGGATCAACTTAAATTGAAGTAATTGTAGCTCAATTTAAATTAAAGTCAAGCAAACAATTCAAACTAATCATTTACTTTCTTTTTATACTTTCAGGTAAATATCTGTTCGCCAACTTGAAGCGTAAGCAAAAAAAATTCATTTAAAATACAATTCGAAACGTTGTAATTAAGTAAATGTGAATTTTTACACCCTGACGCTTTAATTTGAGTCTGCAATGAAAATGGGAAAAACTTCAATAGTGAACAAATAAAAACCACCCCACACACACATTAACACACACACATACACACACGCAACGTATTGAACTTACCCTTGGTTGGGGGGTTGTTTTTCCTATGCTGCGCTCTGTGCGGAAAATGGAAAATCCACCCGAGCCGAGCCGTGTGCAACGCTTGCGATTACGTTCGTCTAATGCCATTTTTAGCTGCCCATCCATATGGTCGAGTTGGCCGCCGCACCAGCTGGACGCTTATCTGGGCAGGCTCAATGGCCAGTCCGCCTTTAGTTTCTTAGCTTGTTGCGTTGGTTATGACTAAGCGAATTTATCTCACACACACGCACTCAGCTCACAGCATTCAACATTCAGAGCTCCCGTGGGCATACAACTGAATCTCAGTATCTCTGTATCTAATGCGGGGACAACTCGATAGCCATGACCACTGAACATATTGTAGCCACAAGTAGTTGGCGTTGCGGCCTGAAAAAAACAAAAACCGATAGCCAAATTGCAGTTGAAATGTTTTTATCGATTTAACAGCAGCAGTGGTTGGGGCTTTGACTTTGGCGTTGGGCGTTGATGGCCACGGCAAAGTTTAGCAGCAGCAGCAGCAGCAAAAACAGATTTCACAGTCAGCGCCAAAGTTAAGTTGCCAAATCGTTGTGAAGGGGCAGCTTGGCTTACTTAGGCAAGTTGAAGTAAATGTCAGCGCAGTGGCTGTCAAAATTGCGAACAATTTGAGCATAAAGTAATTTTCGAAATGCCAAAATATTCTTTTCTAAAAATATATTTCCAGCTATTGCAGCAAGTGTTGATTTGAGTAACTTTAAAAGGCTAAAGACTCCCTTTTGAGAATTCATTATTAGCATACAGTAAACATCTTAAATAGGCAGCTAATCTAAAACTTATTTGCATGTTGCATATATAAAAAATGTTGAGTTCAATTGTAAGGCAAATTAGTTTTGTATTTTATACATATAATTCATTTAATTAATTCATTTATTTACAATATCTTATTGCTCTTAATTCTAATTCACTGCGGCCTGTTTAAGTTTTTAATGAGACTGAGACTTTGGCCTTTCTGTAAATATCAAAATTAAAGTAAAATTTGCATAGACATTTTGATATCAAAAAATGTTAAAATCGAATGCAATTTGCAAGACTTTGGCGTATGTTTGCTTATAGAGAATGTTTACTGTACATTTTATAATTTAAAATAAATAGCAATTATGCTATTTATATGTCGATTGTCACATGCCAATTGAAATGTCACTTGCTGCATTTAAAACTATTTGCATTTTAATGTAAATTTAATTTATTTGCTTGCATCTGCAATCTGCATTTTGTTTTTTTCTGGCTTTTAGTTGTTTCGCTTTGTCTTTTTTTTTGGCCATTTGTAATAATTAAACTAAATGACCGCCACAGGCCAAAGCTTATGACATGAGGGGGTGGCTGTGCTGTGGGTGGGTGAGCTGAAATTTTTTTAATTAGCAGCAACGCCAACGCCAACCGTTGCCAGTCGTCGCTTGTGGCAGCCGCTCGCGTCAGTGTGCGGTGTTGCAACACGTGCACGACTAACAGAGCAATGAGTTAGTTAGGCGCAAGGCGTGGCCACAGCCCCCCCAGTCCGTATGTGGGAGTGTGGGCCGAGTTTGAGGCCTGTTGGCCAAATCCCCAACGGGACCTTTGCGTTTCGGTTATGGCTTCAGCTTGTGCCGTTTGTGGTTGCCGCTGTGAATTATCCCCCGCGCCTCGACTCGACTCGACTCGACAACAACGAAAACTACTTTGGCAAGGTGTCAGCTGCGCATTAGGCGCAGCCCCCAGTGCACGCTGCTCTGATGCCTGCTAATGGGCGTGTTTGTTGCCGCAGGGCTGGCTGAATGGCTGACTCCCTGGCTGGCTGGCAGCTCGTCATGTTGCTAACTAATTTCGGAAAAGTTGACAGAGAAAGAAGCACATGTGAAATCAGGCGAATGTGCCAGGACTCTGCTCTGGCAATGCCAAGTAGCAGTAGCTGAGGCGGAGGGGCCGGGGGCAGGTTGGCCACAACAATGCCCAATGGAATTGTTTCATTTGTTTGCAGCGCTGTTTGCTGGCGTTGACTAAATTAACATTGACGTGTATGCGTTGCCGTTGCCACATGTGGCATGTGTAGCAGCCGCCGCCGGCTCGTTTTTATATTTTTATGTTTAGCTTGCACAACGAATGAAATATTCACACATTTTCCATTTTCCACTTTTTGAGTTGTAGTTGTCGCTGCTTGTTTCCTTTTCCCCCTCCCTCCCCGCCGCATGCGTATGAATTTAACATTTTGTGTGCGCTTTTTGTGGCCGCCACATAATTATCATATCATAGAGCAACAGCGGCAGGCAGGCGCTGAGTGGTAACCAACTCTCTGGTGGGCAATGAGCGTGTGTCCTTTTAAAGGGATTTGGGGCCAAGCAGCAGCGCATTAGCATAGATAGGCTCAAGTCAACTCCAGGCTAATGGCGAGACTATAAAGTTGCATGTTTGAAATTAAATTAAAGATATATAATATATATATATTTTGAACAGACATTTCAAGGTTATTGCAGTAACAGCGCTGGCGCCACAGGCTTTTACTTTTTTCTGGGTCGGCAACTTTTGTGCCACTGTGCCAAGTGCCGGAGCACAAAGTTGAACAATTGCATTTATGATTGTTTATTTTATTCGCACAATTCACTTAAGCAAACGCATGCTAAAGATACTAAAGCTGCAGCTGCTGTCAGCCAGCTAGCTAAAGATACAGATACATTTCACACTAAGATGTTGTTGTTGTTATTGTTGTTGTTGCCGCTTCAAGTGGTACGCATGAGATTTTCTTGTTGCTGCTGATTTCTCAGTCAAGTTCAGTTTGCAATTTGTTTTTGGCGCGCATTTGAATCGCTTTAGTGTTGTTGTTGCTGCCGCTGCTGCTGCTGCTGCTGGTGTTGCTCCCGAGGTATTTTACGCTGCGCTGCATTTTCTTTTTGTCGTTGGCAGGCGGCGGCGCCGACGCCGACGCAGACGCAAACGCGGAGCCAACGAGCCATTGCCATAGCTATAGCTATAGCCAGACGGGCAGGACGCTGTGACAGCCGCACTGACGGACGTGCTGGTTGCTGGTGGGGTAGACAAAAGCCAAGTCAACTCAAGTCGTGTCACGGCAACAACAACAGCAACAACAACAAGAAGCTGAAGCAAAGGGGCGCGGGCAAAGCGTTTGCGACTGGGGCGGTCGCGTTTTCCATTTCGTTGAAGTGGAAAATATTTTGTAAATATTTCGTGTGAGCGTATATATATAAATACGTATGTGTGTGCTTGTGTGTGTGTGTCTGTTACATTTTTTCATTTTTGTTGGATGTTTTTCTTTGATTTCTTTTCTTTCTTTTGACTGCTTGCCTTGCCTGCCTCCGCAGTTGTTATTTTTGTAAAGCTGTGAGTTTATTTTTTGTAGCCCAACCCCCCGCCAACGCCTCTGCTGCTGCTGCCGCTGCTGTTGTGTTTTGTATTTTTACAAATATTTTGTGTAATCTTTAAAGCAGACAATGATGACAGCAACGACGATGGCGGCATTTTGTGTCACATCCTGAAGTGTATTCTCTCATTTCGCTTTGGCTGCCAAAGTATTTAAGCACGTGCGCGCACAGTGGAGCCAAAGGCAGATCATAGACACACACACAGAGACCCACACACACACATCCCTTTCAGCAAGTGTGCCCAGAGTGTATCTGCTTGGGAGAATGGACTCATATTTCGCGACAGGGCTGTTAGTCAGCAATTCAGTTTGGCCCCCGGTTCCCAAGTCACTGAGCCTGTCATGACATTCACTGGGCTTGGGCTTGGAGCTCCGTAGCTGTAGCTGTAGCTGCGGCTAAAGCTGGGCGTCGCTTTTCGTTTTGTTTTTAGCATTTTTGCAAGTTGGCTTTACTTTACTTTGGCTTGCCTCATATTCAGCATAAAGCGAAGGCAGCGGGGCAGAGAGCGCTGCAGAAGGCAGAAGGCTGAGGCAGAAAAAGAAAGACACAAAAAAATATATAGAACAAAAGTTTTGCTCATGGCCTGTCGCTGTCAGAGAAGTGTCAAGCGGCAAGTTGAATAGGACAGAGATGGAGACAGGAAGACAGAACGAGGCAGGAGTCGAGCAGGCGGGGGGAAGCAGCAGTTTGGGAAATGCGCTGCTCGATGAGAAAAAGGTCGTGGTGTGGGGAGGGCGAGAGGGAAATTTCACCGATTTGCCCACATAAGTAAATAAGCAGCTATATGGAGGAGCTTGTGAGCGAGATATTAGTGGCAAGCACATTGGCTGCAGCTGATCACTGCTATAGCACTAAAGATTTAGGCCAATCCGGCTATTTAGCTTGATTGAATCCTTAAGTAAAGTATTCCCACACACGTTGAAAACGTTAGCGCAGATGACTCGATACGGAACGTTTTTGACACACCTTCAGCAATTAAATGCTTTTCGCTCTCCAAGTTTATAATTAGCTAAACAAAAGCATAAAATTGCCATAAAACGAAGCGCGCTTGGCCCAGTGACAGTTTTTAAGAGCACCTGCAGTGCACTGAGTTCAAGGCCTGCGCTCTTGCGTCATTTTTAGTTTGAAAAACATTCGAAACAATTGCATATTGCACGTTGCCCAACTTTCTCTTTATGTCCTGCTGTTGCTCAACACACGGCAGGACATCAAACAGATCTCAACCTTTTGTTCCATTCGCGCTCAGCTGGCCACTTTTAGTGAAAGTCTGCAGTTCTGAATATTAATTTAGTAATTGTTAAAGTTGCGAAAGTCTTTGGCGAGCAATTAAACTGCTGGTAATTTATGGTTTGTTTGTTATAAATAAAATGTTGTTAGCTTTCGCGTTGGCTGCAATTAAATGAAATTTTATAGCTGAAGAAACTGAAAGAAACCTGAAACCCCAAACCGAAGCTGAAAAGCAACTTGCAACCACTTTGCAAATTGTTGACAACATTTTAAGTTAAGTTTCTTTGTCGTGGCCTGGTCACTGCTCAGCGGTTCAGCTCAGTTGGTCGGTCGCTGGGTTCGCAGCTTAAACACGAAATTATAATTTTCACACGCAATCCGCAAACTGTGTCGTGTTTGTTGCCCCTCCCGCTCACCCGAGGGGGTGGCTGCTGGACAGTGGACATGGCGTCTATGGCTTTGGTGTCTCTGTGTTGTCCTCGTACGCACTTAACAATTCAATTGTGGAACAATATTGCGAGTTGCTGCTGCTCTCTCATTACAAGCAGCAAAGCTGCTTGCTGCTGCTGCCAACAAAAACACAGAATTAAAATAAAAATAAACACAGATGAGAGACGAGCGACGAGCGACAAGCGGTTGCATTTGCACTTAACAAGAGCAACAAACGTCCAGTGACAAACGGCGATAAAGCTGCAAAAGCGTCTATAGCTTGCCCCCCTTGCCTGTGCCCCTCATTGCGTGCTGCCGTCTCCTTGCGTGTTGTTGCAACTTTGCTGTTGCTGCGACTGCGACTGCGGCTGTGGCAATGCGCATGCGTGCATTGCGTTTACGCATTGCAACTTGTAATGAAGGCATTCCTCATTACAACACTGATGGCGGACAACAAGCAGCAGCGACGAGCGCTGGCCATGTTGTTGCCAATCAATTTCCAATAGGCACCGAGGCAAGGAGGCGCATTTTTGCCTGCCTGCCAATCAATGGCAACACACAGATGAAGTCCAAGCGCTGACGCAAAACTCCACACTCGAGTGTGGACAGTACAGACAGCAGCAGGCACCGATCACCGATCGACGATCAACATGGAACAGCAGGCGCATCCACTTGACGAACGGCCAGAGACTGACGTTGAGTTTTTCGACCCCGGTCACCTTGGCCGCGTCCTATCACGGCAGACATGGGCCAAGATTGACGATCGATCGCTCGCTTCGTTTCCGATTTCGTTCGTCCTCGTTCGATCGCTTCGTTGTTGCTGCTTTGGATGATTTCGATCATGATCGCAAATTATGCCTATCCTGCATTGTCTGCTGTTCTGCTGTTGTACATGTCAACTCTCTTAGGCCATAATTACTAGATCGTCTGATCGATGGCCAAGCACTGCAAATCGAGGTCATTAGCAATGCATTGCCGTTTTAATTGCACGCACTCACATATGTTTGGTTATTATTGTTGCTGCTGCTTCTGCTCGCAGCGGAGTCATGTCAATTGTCCTGGGAATGCGAGACTCTCCTATCTGCCGGCGCAAATGTGTCAATTAGATTTATTATCAGTTTATTTCAGTTTGTTCCTTGGCAAAATATTCCCAATTGGGCAGGTGCTTCACACTGAGCTCATGTCCATTAGCCGATGCTAAGTAGCGCCAATTAAATGTAGGAAATGCACTTTGCTCAGGCTAAGTTTAGTCAGGGCTGGCTTCGTCCTCGGCGCGCTCAATACGTTACTCAATTTCCAATTCAAATGCAAAACTTTATTTATGAACCGGCAATCGTCAAGCGGCTGACATTTTTATTATCAGCGAGACTCGAGCGCGCGCGCCCAAAACTCGAGCCAGCTGTTGTTGGGCCACTTTAGCCCTTCAGCAGACGGACGGACGGACGGACAGACGGACGGACGCCCCCTTATAGTTGGACTAGCCAAGCGTCGCCGTTCAGTCGCTTGGTCGTTCTGTCGGCCAGCCGCGTTGACAAGCTCAATTTCCAATCGCAATAAAACGCAGCACTCGAAAAAAGATAAATGTGAGAAAAATGCAGGCCTCGACTTCGACTCTCGAGATTGCCCCTTTGCTTCCGTCCTGTCCTCCTGTTTCTCGTCGTTTTGCCTCTTTCGCTCTTTCGTCTTTATGCAACACCGTCGCTAAATCGCGTGGGCTTATCCACAGAAACCAGAACAGACTCAGACTCAAACTCAGACTCGGAACTGAGTAGAGCAGTCCCCACAGCCTGCGGAGCAACCTGCCGACGCTTCTTGCGTTTTGCGTTCTGCGTCTTTCGCCTCTCTCTGTCTCTCTCTGTATTTTGGTCCGCTTCAAGTGCTGAAATTTATAGTGGTAATAAAATTTTATTTGCTCCTTTAGTTGATGGCACAATAAACTCTTCTGGCATTCGCCCTGAGGCACGTGCTTCAACTTGCCACAGCTCTCTTTATTTTTTCCTCACTGCCTCTTTATTTATTCTCGATTTTTTTTCGCTTTGCTGTGTTTTTTTTTTATGAAACTTTTTTATTTTCTGTCAACAATTTGGTCAATGTTTCAAGGTCATTTGTTTAGCGTTTAGGGCGAATTAAGATAAGCGTTTGGGTAAGCAGCAGAGTTGCGATAATCCGCAGCAAAATCAGTGAAAACAATTCGATTGAAAACAAAGTTTCCACAAAATGAAAACATGTGGGATTCCAGGAACTTTTTATTTTGATTTCGTTGCTTAATTTCCAAAATAAAAATATCTGCACAGCAACCAAGAGCGCTAAAGATTGTTTATTTAAATAAAATGCAAAGCAGCAATTTGAGCAACAAAGCAGAACGTTTCCGACTCTGCTTTTAATTGAGAGACCCCACCACCCCACATGTTGGCCTGCTAACATGGCTTACACTAACTACCTTTTTGTAGTTTTACCGTTGCCTTGAGTCGGCGCTAGTCTCTGATGATGCCGCCAGCAACAACAACAACAACAACAACAACAACAATAGCAATAGCATAATATCAGAATACAAAAGACTAAAACAGCAACAGCTAAAAAAAAAAGATACAGGCAAAGCGACATTGACGGGCGACGCCTTCGCATGGCTGCTATGCAAAACTATAAAGAAGAAGCAGCGACGCCGACGCAGTCGTAAATCAAAATGGCTGCAGCTGATGGCTGATGGCTGAAGAATGAAATCATTCATTTACGAATGTTTTCGCTCCTCCATCATCGCATTGGAACAGAGACAGCGCATGCGTGTGAGTGAGACCGAACACTCATAATCGGTATTGTGTTGATGTCTGCACTGATTAACTGCACTTCGCTTACTCTGGTTGTTGTTGTTGCTGCTGCTGCTTTTGATGGATTGGCTGTCTGTTGTGTGTGGGCAAATTTTTGTTGTTGCGCTCGTTTTTGACTCTCAAATCAGCTGGCGGCTGTTTTTGCTCTGCTTTTTGTTTTTGTTGTTGTAGGCAACTTAAACAGGTAACGGAACTGCCATATGCATATGCGCAATCCAGTTTATGCCTCTGCCAGTGTGTGTGTGTATGAGTGTGCATTTGGTGTGAGTGAGAAAGTGGGCTGGGCTTGAAACTTAGGTTGTTGTCTTTGCTAATTGCAAGAACAGTCGCACAGTGGTGTGAAATTAATTTGAGCGATAGGCATATATTATTTTATACTAAATTCTAAACAATTAAAATATAATAGGCTTAAAATGTTTTTAATTGCAACAAATTGTATTGATGAATTGAATAGCAAAGTTTAACTTTAACATGTTTAACTAATTATTTATATAGCTTCATACATATCGAACGATCATTAAAATATCTTTATGCTTCATATTCAACAATTAACTAACATAAACATAGAGCATTTTGTTACTCATATCAGCAGTACTGTTATTGGGCGCGTAAATTCAAAACAAATTCATTTGAATTGCTTTATGATGATTGACAGTTCCTAAATTCTTTACAAGGTGGCGCCACGGCACGTCAACAAAAAGCGACATCTGTCAGCCCAAGCACAGTTGAGTTTCCATGTCATACCAACAGAGCGCGACTGGCAACATAAAAACTGTTGCATACCTTTCAGTGAAATTAAAAGCAAAATTTCGCCCAAACAAATTTAACGAAAAATATACGTTTTTTTTAATGCTCACTTTTGCCGCTATGTATTTTGTGATGTTTCGTTTTAATATATATTTACTATCTAGAAGTTGAATTCGTTTCAAAAATGTGTTTATCAACAAACTCTAGTAAAAAATAAATGAGTTTCTTATTTTCTTGTAAAATCTGATGCACTAAGCTAACAAGCGCCACCTGTGAGGCAAAAATAGTTATGCTTGAAATAAGTTGCATACTCTCGAGCTGATATTTCAAATTCAAATCATATTTTATTGCATAACTGTGAGGCAGGCTGCCACTCACAATAACAATTTGAATACTGAAAACTGCTTTATTTATTAGAAATAGCTAACTTCCTATACTAATAGCTAATAAACAATTAAAGCTGGCCGCAAATCTTTTATTGCAAATCAAATTTTAGCATTTGTTCGCTTGAATAAATCACATCAGACAAGCATAAATCATAAAGTAAACAGCCCCACACACACACACACTTCTCTCCCTCTCACTTAACAACAATAAGTGGCATAGTACAATAATATCACGAACAACAACAACAACAACAGCACAAAACACACATCAGACATTATTATCATCTCGCTTGTGCTTGAGTGAGTTTCTTTGCCCCCAACTGCTGCTCGGCCCATGGCCAAGGCTGTCGTCTCGTCCGCATATTTTCCACCCCCCACCACATGTCTGATAACCACCTACATATCGTACACTTGCCTGCCTGCAGACCAGCAGCAGCATCATAGGCAGAAAGCGAGCCATCGCCACCGATTTGCTCGCATCCGTTATGGATTGTGTGTGTGTGTGTGAGTGGTTACGGCCCTTGCGCATCCTTCCGCCTGGCATTGTCCTTTCGCGCCGACTTCAGCCGCCTCCCTGCTCGCATCAGCGGGAAATGTGTAATTGAAAGGGAAGCTTTGGCTTTGGCAGCATTGGCGTTGGCGTTTGGCGTTGGCGGCACAAGAAATTATTTCGTTAACAATAGCGAAATAACATAGAATGGCAGACAACAAGCAGGAGCAGCAGCAGGAGCTGGAGCAGGGGAAAGCAAATAGAAAGAGTGGAGAGAAATGGCGGAAAAATATGCAAGCCAACGCTTGTCGCTAAAATATTTTAAAGTTTCCCATTTCTCTTTCTACCCCAATTTTCGCTTTTTGCGCTTTGGCCATTTTACAAAGTTGTGAAAGTTTCATTTCCGACAACAAGTTACCGTTAGTTAGTTTTTTGGCAGTATTGTCATCACGACCACAACGAAAGAGTAAAAGAGAGAGAGAGAGAGAGAGAGAGAGTTGGAGACTGGCATGTAACGTGTGTCTCTGTCTGTCTGTGTGTGTGTGTGTGTGTTCGACTCTCTGTCCGTCCGTCCGTCTGCATTGTTCGAGTTTTGATTTATGGGGTCAGAGACTCGTGATAATGAGCCAGGAAATTAAATCACTTTGACCGGAAGGATGTCAGGTCAAAGGGGATAACACAATTGATTTAATATTCATAAATTCAACGAATGTTGTCAGCATGTCAACCCGAAGCTCTCAAGGCGCAGCAAGACACAGCAAAGTTATCTGAAATATTCTAGGGAATTGTAAGCTTAACTCTAGCCAACCAACATGCGGCTGATTAGTTTTAAGAATATTTGCAAAGCGTAGCATAAGCAATTTATCAGCCGCAGCAGCAGATCGTGCAACATATGTATGTATATGTGCCCCAAGCTGCAGACATATGTTGAATCAATCTAAGGCGACACTCACGATACAAACTTTGAGCGCTAAGCAACTAAATTTTCATTTTATTATTTGCAGAGTTTCAAAAATCAAAATTGAGCAAATTACCAACTAGAGGATAAGGCTACAAAACTAACGGATTTTCTACCAAAAGAGAGAGAGAGTGTGAGTTTACATTGGCCAATACAGCAATAAAAGAGGAACAGCAAACGGAATTATTTTATACCTCACACACACACAAACACACACAATAAGTTTAAGACGCAACTGTACATTGTACTTAAGTGTTCAAAGCATATTTAGGTAAGTCTTAATCTTTAATACGATTTATAGATGGAAACTAATTAAGTTCACAGTTTACTTTGTATATAGGAAAGTAGCTAAAAGCACAAGCAACGTCGAGTCACAGTCACTAGCAACTAAGTAACTCTACACTCACACACACACACACACAAACAAAATGACGATGAGTACAAATAATTGCGAAAGCATGACGTCATACTTTACCAACTCTTATATGGGCGCGGACATGCACCATGGCCACTATCCGGGCAACGGCGTCACCGATCTCGATGCGCAGCAGATGCATCACTACAGCCAGAATCCAAATCAGCAGGGCAACATGCCCTACCCGCGCTTCCCGCCCTACGATCGCATGCCCTACTACAATGGCCAGGGCATGGACCAGCAACAGCAGCAGGCGCATCAAGGCTACTCGCGTCCCGACAGCCCCTCCAGTCAAGTGGGCGGCGTCATGCCGCAAGTGCAAACCAATGGCGGCCAGCTCGTTTCCGTTGCCCAACAGCCGCAGCAGCAACAGCAGCAGCAGCAAGGCCAGCAGCCACAACATCCTCAGGTGACGCAACAGGTAAGCAACCGACTCAAGTGCAAAGTCAAAGCAAAGTCTCTAAGCGAACTCCTTGCAGAACACAAATCAGCATCAGCAGCAGCATCCTCAGGTGACGCAACAGGTGACACAGCAACAGCCCGTCGTCTATGCCAGCTGCAAGCTGCAGGCAGCCGTCGGTGGGCTGGGACTGGTGCAGGAGGGTGGCTCGCCGCCTCTAGTAGACCAAATGGGTGGCCATCATATGAACGCACAGATGTCGCTGCCACATCACATGGGACATCCGCAGGCGCAGGTAATTTAAAATTTCTATTCTTATATTGGTTGCTGCTCTTCATCACCCCCAAAAGTACAGTAATAACCGCTTCTAACAAACACTCTAACGCTTGCATTCTTTCATTTCCCATGGCATTGCTTTTCCAGTTGGGTTACACTGACGTAGGCGTTCCCGATGTAACAGAGGTAAGCAGCCCGCCCTACGCCAATTCAAAATCAAATCTCTTTAAGCGGCTGGTGTTGGTTTTTCATCGATTTTGTTCGTACCATTGCTAATCCATCTCTTGTTAAATTTGCAGGTGCATCAGAACCATCACAACATGGGCAACATGTATGGTCAACAGCAGACGGGCGTGCCCTCAGCTGTGGCTCCGCCGCAGGGCATGATGGGTCATCCGGGCGCCGGGCAGGGACCGCCGCAAATGCATCAGGGACATCCAGGACAACATACACCGCCATCCCAAAATCCGAGTTCGCAATCTTCAGGGATGCCGTCACCACTGTATCCCTGGATGCGAAGTCAGTTTGGTAAGTGTCAAGGAAAGTGATCGACAATTCCACGAAACGTATTAAGTGGAATTTTTCTTCTTCTTATAGTAGTGGGTTGCTGTAGTTAGTTGTACCGTTGATCGTAGTTAATAGAAAGTAGTAGTTGCATACGCTCAAAACAAACAACAAAAACAAACAACAATTCATTAACAAACAATAAGCTTTAACAACTTAATTTGGAATAAAATGGGATGGCACAAAATTTTAAATCAAATTCCAAAAATTATAAAGGGGCAATAAAATTTCTCTAAGTGTTATCTAGAATCTCAAAAGGTTAATGTGGCAACACTGAAAAACAGTTACGTACACTTGTGAATGGCTGCACTGTGCACTGCTTCATTCGAGTCGAGCAAGCAGTGCAGACAAAGCGGCAAGGGAATAAGCGTAGTCAAAATTTAATATGACAAATGATTAATAATTTTAGTTAATGAGCAGCACAGTAGCTATGAATAGTTTATGCATATTCATAGATTAAAAACACGTATTTAATTTAGGAAGTTGCAGACTTTAAGACACTTGGCACATGTTTGGCAACTAAATTCTAAAATACAAGCAACGTTTGCCGACCTTGGAACACGTTCGAGTAATTTCACTTTATTGCCTTGGCCAATCGCTCGCATTAGCCGTAATCCATCTGCAGTGAGCACAATACCTGACATTTAGCAGCATTTGCAAATTTCCCAAAACGAAATGGATGAATGCACTGCAGACCGGACGGACTGGTCACGCAGTGTGTGAAAGAGGTCAGAAAGAGGTACAAAGGAATGGGAAGACGCAGCGAGGAGTTTGCTCGTCAATTGTCACAGGAGGCGGTCGGCAAAATAATGCAAATCGACAATAGTGCTGGGCAACGAAAGCGAAAAGGTTGCCCGAGAATCGTAGCGTAACTAATGCTCAGCAGGCAGACGCATGTTGCATGCAACATCGAGAGTTGCATAAGTGCTACAATTCGCTGAAAAGAAATTCGAGCGTGTTTAGGCTAAAGCGAAAGTGAACTGAGCCTTAAGTGTTTGCTCTAATCCTGCCCACAAGCGTTGCTCATTACTAAATCTTGCCAGCGTTTTTATATCCACGCTGGCTGCTCCTCTTTTCTTTTCTTTTTTGTGTGTTTTATTTGCCAACACCAGATTGAGATGTAAAGCAGAATTGATGAGCGCCATTAGTTACACGTTATGTGCAATGGATGCCATCAATTTATTAATCTCCAGAACACGCTGCGGCCGCGCTCCATTCATGGAGCGAGAGCCCCCACAGCAGCAGCAGCAGCCTGGACCCGAAGCTGGCCACTTTGGTCGCCGTCTTAATGCCGCCACCACTGCTGTCCTACCACAAAAAAATATAAAAAGGCAACGCGCACGCTGCGGTGACATGAAGTTTGCATTTCAGTTGTTGTTGTTGTTGTTGCATTTAAACACAAAGCCCAGAGTCACAGTCCCAGTCACAGTCACAAGCGCTCAGAACTTGCAACCTGAGAGCGCGCAGGGTGCGGCTTAGACTCGGAGCTGGAGTCTGACTGTGAGCGCGGCACAACATGATCGCGAGCTTAAGTTACGATGATTAAATGCATACGAGTTTATTTTTCGCTTAGGTTTTATATATTCGCCTTTCGTTGCCGATTGTGCAAGCCATAAAAATAGCCAAGACAGTGGTATCGAATATTAAAAATTACTTAAAGCAAATCGCACAACAACTCAATTTCCAAAGCAGAGAGAGAGAACTGAGAAGCTGAGCAGGCTGCATTTAAATTAGATTTGTGCATTGAGTGGCACAGTCGCATATATATTGCAACCACTGTATCTACGACTGGTGGGGAGGGGGAACTACTTAACGCCTCGTCATATTTCATGCGCGCATTAGGCGCGCCAATCGTGACTGGCGTCCTTTTGAACTCGCAGCCACAAAAGCGCAGCGCACAATTAAGTTGTAGCTCATAAGAAGACAACAGAGTGGAGACGCAGCAAGTTCAAGTGCAGCAAGCGCCTAGTTGGGTTTTTGCTGCTGGCCAAGTTTATTAGCAGCCGAGTGTATTGTTTGATAATTTCGCGCAACAAGTGACTGTTGACCTTCAGCTCCAGAGATTCTTAGCTGCCAATTTATTTAACTCAATATTTATTTAAGCTGCATGCGCGTTCGTGTGGCAAACAACTTTTCAATTCTGTGGCAAGTATGAAAAGTGCACTTCATTCTGCGCATTATGTGCGACAGCTTCCAATCCCCACATTTATATATATATATATATTTATATATAGTTGGCGTTGGCTCCGCCCGACGCTTGTCAGTGTCAGTGAAAAGAACTTCTCGCCAAAAAGTTGCACATTGGACGTTGCACGTTGTCTGTTTGCAAAAAGTTTTTCACGGCTTCATGGCTGCGCTCAACGTAAAACGTTGATCCCCATCAACCCCCGCCCGCCTGCACTCCCCTCCGCCACTTGACGCTGGCTTTAGAAACTTGGGCGCGCGACTTTGTTGTCTGCACTTACTCGGTAATGTCCTGCTCGAGATCCTGGCTAGAGGAGTTTTGTTAACTTGCGGATTTGCGCGCAAACTACTTTTCAATGCCGAGACAACAACTACTTAGCCAAACGATTGCTGCGGCTTAGATCTGTCCGCTGGCCAAACCCCTCCCCCCTCCCCCCGCTAGTCACCTTAGGGCGCACACAATTTAAGCGTGCGGATCAAAAGATAATTTGCCAAATGCGTGAAGATTTTTTCAAACCAAACAGCAGAACCGCAACCATCGAAGCTGCCTTGGCAACGCCATTGCTGGCAGCTGCTGCCAGCCGGCCAATGTGACACGGGCTGTCAAAACGAAAGCGACAACGACAACTGCGCATCAAGGCAGCAACATTGGGGGGCAGCAACGTAAAAAAAATGACACAGGAACTTTTGGGATTTCCATGTGCCGGCAAAAAAAAAAAAGTTTAATAAAGCGCAGCAAATGCGAAAAGGAAATTTCGCTTTTATTCTACTTCGCTTTTTTTTGTTGTTGTTTGGAGTGCTGCTGGCCAGCATAGAAGACAAGTCCAAAATAATGGCAACAGCTCGCCAAAGGTCCTCGGGGTATTGCCCCAAAGCATTCACAAGCAAAACAACAACAAATGTGGGTGTTGTTGTTGTTGCTGTTGTTGGCTCAATCGCAGCGCTACTTTTGGATTCTGCGTTGAATTTTTTCTCACTTGCTGTATTGTTCTTTTATTTTGGGATTTGGCCAACCTTTTTGACAAATTACGAATATTATTCATGCAGCAATGAAGTGAGGAAGCTCTCTTGTGGTCTGCCCCAGCAGCAGCAGCAGCAGCAGAAGCAGCAGCAGCAGCATCTTTTTGCCACGGATTCCCCCATTGCATTGCATATGCGTGAGTGGAAGTGGAAGCACTTGCAGGCCATAAGGTATTCCAAGCTACTCACACATGACAGTTGGTTTAATCAAAAGCAAGCAACTTGATTAGTTGATATATTTGCATTTAAAACAGAATTTTTAATGAGGTGCGAGAAGTGTAAGTGGCATGAATATTCAATTAGCTAAACTAATATTAATATGAAAGAGAAAACTATTGTTAAGCTATGCAAATTTTTCAATTTGAATCAACAGCTTAATAAGCTAAATTAATCTTCAACTAAAGTCTTGATTCAAACTGAAGCCATCAATGTTGAGAGCACATGTTCCAATGTCTTCAATGGCCGCCATGCTCAGCAGGCTGGGCTTGAGAGCAGTCAAAGTTTGGTATGTCTAGGGATATGTCTATGTGTGTGTGTGTGTGTGTGTGTGTGTGTGTGTGTAACCGCCCCCGTTGCCTTTAGACTTAGCCGTAGCCGTAGCTGTACCCTAGTTGGTCTCTCTGTGCCCGTTGCCGTCTCTCTGCTCGCATAACATGTTTTAGTCAGCTGTCAAATATTTTGACATGGGTAGCCCTGGCCAGCGAGAGCGACTGAACGACTGAATCTAAATTCGAAATACATTCCAAAATGGGGAACATGCAACTAACAATGTTGCCACAATTGCTGCAAGCTGAACTATAAAATACCCTGTACTCCAAATTAAACTAAAACTCAAACTTAGCTCAAGTCTGGCATTCTCAGCTGACACTTGCCACATGTGGTGGGTTTAACTAAATATAATGAACGCATTCATAAGTCCGTTGCCCCAGCACTCTTTCTGTTTTGTGCTCCTTTTGCTGATCCTTTTGTGTTGTCAACTTTTGTCGATTTTTAACCCTCTTAAGTGCTTAACAAGTCCCAAATTAAAAAGTCGCTGCGTCTCCTGAGATTATGGCCAGCAAGGGTTAACTAAGAGACTGAAATTAAATTTGTTTATGCTGCTGCTGCTGCTGCTGGTCAATGGTAATTTTTAATTGTGGCCCACCTCTGTGGGTTTAATTAAAAATGAAGACATTGGCGCTATTTATTTAGCATAAGCAACAATCTAACTGACTTGACAGTTACGTGTTGCCAGTTGCAGTTGCAGTTGCAGTTGCAAAGTGGGGTGACATCATTGATGCCACACACGAGCATTCTTGAGCTCTCTGGGCTACGAAAATTTATCAACTTACGGCGCATATATATAAATAATAATAATTTGCCAGCATTTGCTGAGGCGGCGCGCGTTTGTCTGTAATTTCCGCAATTAAAAAAACATTTACTCGCATTTGATGTGTGTGCTTTTTACTTTTTTTCTCCATTGCATTCACATTTTTTTAAGCGCTGCTGGCGCATGACATGCAAGTTTGACAAACGACCACCGACGTCGACAACAACAATAACAGTCATGGCTACGAAGCCTTAACCTGGCTTTAAGCTAGAGCTAGAGGTTAGCCAAGTAGCAGCTTATTAATTTTTTTTGTGTTGTAGCTTCGATAAGCAAATGGCAAAGGCAATCAATCAAGCAACTTTATTAGAATTATAAGTAAACAAAATTATTAAAATTATTATTGCATTTCACACGCTTTGCTCTCACTCTCTCTCTCTCTGTCTGATTGTTGTATTATATTTTAAATTTGATTTTGATTTTAGATAATTATAATTTGTTTGCAACTTCAACGCATTTCATAAAATGCCGCAGTAATTATTTTAATGATTTCCTTTAAACGTTCTACACGCACACACACACATAAATACAAATACACTCACAATAATTGTATTGTAATTGTGTGTGGGGAAATATACAAAAAAAAAAATGGAATAAAATCCATTATGGAGCAAGACGAGTAAAATGGCTAAAATGGTGGCCTAATCGCAATTTAATTACAATACGCTTTCATATCAAAAAGCATTAATGCCAGCCGTCCAGTCCGTCCGTCCGTCCGGTAGTTCCAACTGGCCAGTAGTTAGACATTTGGGGCGTGGCAACGAACCGAGAACTGTGCGCCACATTCGGCGCCTTGGCCTAAGTTTGAGCTTGAGTGCGTAGTTGCTGCCGCGTTTTTACTTCAACCAAATTAATTGTTTCACCTTTATTATATTTTTGTAGTTGATACGCATGCCCCTGCCACAGGCCGCTGCTCCAACCAACATGCAACCAGCAGCCAGCGCCATTAATGCGTTTATAATAATTTTTGCTGTACACGTACACGATTTAGATTCAGAATGAGAGTGAGGGGGGAATGAGAGAGTGTGTAGTGGGCTCTATCGTATCTAAAAAGCCAAGAAACAATTTTTGTGTTTTGATGCTTTTGAGTGATGGCCACATGAAATGTGCAAAGGCATCATTAAAAACTAATTTTAGCCGCCAAAAGTGAGCGTGCTCGCTCTTAAATTGCTCAGCTCTCCTCCGCTCTGGCCACCGCCCAACCCCATCAATTACCCTTCAACGGTCAGCTAAACACTTTAGCGTCGTCGTCGTCGTCAACGGCTTGTGAGCCATGAAGGTGTTTTTATCAATTAAAATAATCATTTATTTGAGTTGCATGTGCCTGACGTCTCGAGCTGGGGTCCTGCTAATTAGCTGCAGTATTTTTTGCTTCCGTTCCGAGCATAAGCTTATAAGTTTACTTTAAAGCGTCCTAGAACAAAGTTCTAAATAAAAAAAAACGCACGCGTTTCTTTTATGGCTGCAAATCGCGGTTTGAACTTTTTGTGCGGCTCTCGTCTAACTGATGATGATTAAATGCGTACGCCTTGGGTTATAGACATGGCATCAGTCGTGTCATTTAAAAGAAGGTAGCTCTGCCCGTCGCGTCGCTCTGTCCGTCGCTCGACCGTCGCTTGAGCTTGAAACCGATTCGCGCACATTAATGGCCGCCGCATAAAAAGAGCTTATGATGTAATGACCGCCAGCCAAGTTAAGAAATAAGAAAAAAAAAAAACTACTGAGCAAGACAAATGCTGAAGATGTTATTAAAAAATAGTTAAGCTAGCTGAGCTCAGCCGCCCCCAAAAGCTTGCAGCACTTGAGGTGATTTGCAACTCCATTTTCATTTCCATTTCCCTTTCCTGCGCACTAAACGCGCGTCTAGCTGTTGACAATTTTTTTGTTTGCCTGACCACCCCCAGCGCTCTCACGCTAGTCAAGCATTTAAAAGGGGCTGCGGGGGTGCGGGTGCGCGGCTGAGACAGATTGCCATTGACAATTATATTAGCTGGATATTATATTTGACATATTTGTGTGGCATTTTCATGTTTTGCTTTCGGTTTTTATTATTATTTCTCTCTGTTTTTTGTGTGCTGCTTGTCATTACCAAAATTATAATTATAGTAAGTGTCATTAGGCGCGCTGTACTCATTGCGGCCATTGTAATTATGCCGAATTTTTTTACAGTTACGTGCACATACTTTTAGCAGCTACTGTGCAGCCATTTTGCATTTGAGCTAAATTCATGATATGCTTTAGACTCGACTCATGGCATTCCACTGTAATTAGTTAGCCTGCGTATGTGTGTGTGTGTGTGTGTGTGTCCATGAAATCTTCAAACCTTAATCCAAAAGCAGCCGCAGTCCGAGTCCCCTAAAAGTCGTCGGTGGACCTGTGGGGATTTTGACAAGTACAAATTTCCGAATTCGGTAAGGTCGTCTTTTAATCAGCATCGGTCTACGCGTTGGACGCTGCGTGCGTCTCGCTTCATGTGGTGTGCGGTGCGCTGATTGGAAAGGGTACGGGTCGGAGACGAAGAAGCTAAGATTAGGGTCTAGAACAAAGCCCGCAGTTATAGATACAGCTATAGCTACACAGATACAAATGCAGATATGCGGCTGCATTTATTAAAAAAAACATTTTATAGTTGTAATCATTGTTGTTATTGTTGTTGTTGTTGTTGTTGGTGTATGCATTGTAATCGTTGTTGTATTGTTGTTGTTGGTGTTTTGTATATTTTGTGCGTTGATTTTAATTGCGTATTTCTCTCTCTCTCTCTCTTTGCTCTCCGCTTTCTGTTCTGCTCTTCTTGCTAACCAACAGAGCGCAAACGTGGCCGCCAGACCTACACACGCTATCAGACGCTGGAGCTGGAGAAGGAGTTCCACTTTAATCGCTACTTGACGCGCCGGCGACGCATCGAGATCGCGCATGCGCTCTGCCTAACCGAGCGCCAGATCAAGATCTGGTTCCAGAATCGACGCATGAAGTGGAAGAAGGAGAACAAGACGAAGGGCGAGCCGGGCTCCGGTGGCGAGGGCGACGAAATAACGCCACCCAACAGTCCCCAATAAGCGAGAGAGAGCAGTCCAAATCCCGAATCCCCAAGTAGCGCAGATCGCATAACTAAGAGCAAAAACTAAATAAAATTTCAAGCTAAATCCAATTTACAAACTATGAATTTGTTTTGAACTATTATGCAACTAACGATGGTGGTGTTTGCGTCTCTGAGTAGAACACACAACTTTAAACTAAACACTATACACTATAACTTAGTTAATTGTTATTATTTTCTACTTATTATTTAATTTTTACAAAATGCAAATGGAGAAAGCGTAATAAGTTAAATGAATAAACAAACGAAAACAAAAAACTAAAAAAAGTAAACATACAATTAAAGCGTAAAACTCAACAAAACCAACTCATGTGACCTCAGAATTAAATAAGCTATATATGTATACATACTATATATATTAACTAAAGCATAATAATATGAATAATAATAACAACTACTACGAGTAATAATAATAAACATAATAATTAAAAGGCAAACACTATATATGAAACATATATACGAATAATTCACACACATACTAACTTTAGTCTAATGCGTCTTAAGTGTAAAGCATACTTTAATGTACGATTAATTTATACGTAAATATACTATATACACAGCATAATATATACCTACGACATACATACATACATATAAAGCGTAAATTTGAATAAATGTTTGTAGCAATTTTAGCAGCAATAAACTCGAACCCAATTGCTAAGAGTAGCGTCTTTTATGTCTGAGAAAGCAAACAACGACCACTAACTAAAATAGCAAAGCATACTAGCAACCCAAACTAACAATAAGTGGAGCAAAGAGATACCAAAACCTGCGCAGAAAACATGAAAGATAAATCCAAAGTAAAAGATTGGCAAAACCTAAAGATTATTTTGCTATACAAAATTTCTGGCAAGCGCTACACGCTGTTTAAAGCAAACTATATATTTTTATTGTGCAATTTTTAATTTGATTTTTTTTTTGTATTTAAAAAAAATTTATAAAAAAAATTGCAAAAACATTTGAATTAGAACATAAAGGATATAAAGTATACCGAAAGTAAAAACTAATTGGCAAATTTATAAAAAAAAGAAGTGAAAAAATTACATAAAACTTAAATATTGTTAATAAAAAATGTACACGCTGTTTTCAAAAAAAAAAAAAAAAACTATTTATGTAACAAAATGCAAATAATCCATGTAAAGTAGTAAAAATAATTTAATGCAATAATTAACAAAATGCATTGTTGAATGCAGGGCGCTGAGATATTGTGAAAGTCGTAGAGTCGCCAACTATATTTAACTATAACAATTATATTGAATGTATGTATGTAACTCAAACTCAAAAATTTCTACGTTTTTCACACACACACACACACAGACAGAGAGAGAGAAATGTAGAAAATCCATATACCAAAGTTATAAAGAAAGGAAAAGCAAAAAGTAAAGTAATGCAACATATGTTTATATGTAGATATATGTGTATGTATTTAAACAAAAACTAAAGTAATATATAGTGCATGTAACTTGTAGCGATCGTTTCGTTTTGTAAATGCGCTTTAAATCCAAAACACTAAGCAAAAGTTAATAGTATCATTTCATTAAACAAACAAAAAGAGAATCTGAAGATTGCAATAGATTGGCATTAAACATTCAACTCAATCCAGATACGTAACTTTCGGCCTCATTCTGTAAGAAAGTAAACGTCTAAGTTTCGGTTAACATGAACAAACAAAAAAGCATAAAAAATTTACAAAAAAAAACAAAAATTGAAAACAAAATTATTACTAAATTTAAAGATGCAATTAAGTGTATGCTATATAGAAAGAGAAACACACACACACACAAGCACAGGTGTGTTGAATTTGTTGTAAATAAAACTTAAACTAGTGTAAAACAAGATGAAGGTGTCAGAGAAGAGAAGCAAACAAAATGCATAAAAATTATAATTAAATTACAAATGAGATTTTGTTTTTATTTGTAATATTTATAATAAAAATATAGTATTTAAAAATTCAACAATAATTTACTTTTGTGAGTGTGGGTGGGGATTACAGGCAACAATAATGATGAACAGCTTGCTATGCGAATGGTGCGTATTAATGCCTTATTTAGTTGCTTAAAACATATTAAAATTGAATTTATTTTGTAGGCACAGACATGGGCAGCGGCCCCCAAAGTCAAAGGTGAGTGGCAATGTTGACTTCAACTCTTGATCTCATGCGAATAACATGTTTGTTGCCTTACAGAGAGCTGGTGATCCAAGCAAGCCATTTGGAAAACGATCTTATTAATCTGACATCATAATAAGTCATTAATCAAGTGGCATTAACAAAACAGCAACTGACCAATGGAGCAAAGCCACCTGAAGCTGCGACCCGAACGGACCAGCAGCAGCAGCAGCTGCGATTGCGAGCTCAGGAGCACATGACACCATTGCAACATACAAATGCAAGCTGGCGAAGGTGGGCAGCGCGTACTCGAGCTCCAGCTACAGCAGCAACTTAAACAAATTGAATTCGCATTGTTCGCATAATCGCTGTCCATTTGTTAAACGCTGCACAGAATTGTGCTCACGTTTATGTCACTGAGTTGGAAATTAATAATTTTTGTGTGGCGAGTTATTTCTCTGAATTGAGACGACAACAACAAAAATATGCAGAACACGACACAAAGCCAAAGCCCAGCGTCTGGCACTTGCAACAGGCGCGAGTATAAATCGTTTTTCCGCAAACTGCTTGAATATGTCAACATTTGATTGCCGCCCCCAGCTCCGCAGCTGCTCAGCTCCCCAGCTCCTTCCAGTGTTTGCAGTTGCGCCTCAATGGCTACTTGAAGTAGTTGCTGGGTGTGTGTAAAGCGCATTTCGATCCCCACTCGAAATAGCTCTTGAGCAGCTGCCAATTTCTATCTGGCCGTCAAGCCAACGCGGATGCGTTGCTCAAGTCCCTCACAGCCTCAGCCATTTCCCACTTTCTGAGTAGTCTGTGTAGCCGCAGGCGACTGCAAGATTTTCTGCAAGAACGCATCGGGTTTTGAGTTTGTTGAATTTTATTTGCTTTTCGGTCTGTTGAAATTAATTAAAAACGTTCTTGTTTGCCCAAAATGAAGCACCTCGCATAGAATTTAAATTGAATTCGCTACCTAGACAGAGCGACCATATTTATCTCTTGGGTGTGATGCTCATCTTTCTTAATGCCTTATTACCTAGCACAAGTGTATAGAATAGAACGTAATATTTATCTAGTTTTACTAATTGAGTGCAAATTAAGCACAATATGAATTTAATTAAATTCGCACGCCTTATGTCGAACGAAAGGCATTAATCAATGCAAGAGAGTGTCGCCATTTTTATTCGTATTGCAGCCAATACAAGTCAAGTTAACACTCTTGGTACTCGCTAGACAATAATCACTTCTTTGGAATTAAGACAACACTCTGAGTACCTTGAATAAATCATTAATTACAAACAAATTGAAATAGGCAGGCTACATGAAGGCCACAGCAAGAGACAAAGCAAGATGTCAGAAATCCACTCGAACTAATGATGAGAGCTAGACAAGTGCAGCCCAGTCCCGCTCAGACACACACAGACACACAATCAATCCATCAATCGATCGTCTATCCATCAAAATGATATTGAGTTTGCGCTCAGCCGCAGGCAAAATGATAAATTTAAAATGGCCAAGGCATAAATCATTTACAAAGAAACAACAACGATAATTAGCAGCTTTGCAGACGAAAACGCTTCAAATTGAGTTGTTCAAACTATTAGGAATCGCTTAGAGCTTAGACAACACTTGGCAAATATTTGGCAATATCAATTGAATGGCTGTGGGCATCAAGTGTAACGACAATCGCTTCACTCAGTCAGTCAGTCAGTCAGTTGCCAGTCAGTGTCCATATCCTTGATGGCAATCACACAAATGAGCCTCTAATAGAATATTAACTCCCAAAAAAGCATCGATGGCAGCCACACAGCCGCAACGGCAGCGTCAGCGGCAACAGCAGCAGCAGCAGGTAAACCTCAAACCGAGTTGGAGCAGAAACCAGTTATGGAACAAAACAACTCATCCTCACCGCCGCCAGAGAGAGTAAGCTCGAAATCCGGTTTGAGACGCAGTTCGAAACGCACACATTGAAGCCCTCACGAATTTCGAAGATCTCGCCGGCACTAATACTCATGCAAGTGCCAACCAATACATTCACAAATGCAGAGAGAGCAGCTATCGCTCCCACTGTGCCTGACCATCGTAAGTTTTCGAAATTTCAGTTACTTTTCGAACTCAGGCCGCTGCAGACCTCTGTCATCTGCTCTGCTCAATACGCATGCACCGCAATTTCGCTCAGCCACTCACAAACAAAACATGCCTAGTGTTGTCTCGCTCGCACGCGCATGCGCACTTGACGCTCCGCCCACACTTTCGAAATAGTTGAATGATTTTCAATATGGCCGCCGTTGCCATCTCTGCTGCTGCTGCCAGCTACGCCATGTATTTGTATGAGTGTCCCTATGTGTATGCGTGTGTGTGTGTGTGTAAGTAGATGCCGGCGGTGATTTTAATGCAGCTGTGAGTTGTTGTTAATAATAAAATACTATTTAAATTATTTAAAATACAAATTTGAAAATAATAAAGTTGCTCATCAAATTTAATTATTTTAGTTCTCATTTAATAAAAATGCAAATAAAAAAGCTGCTCATAAATTAAAAATGTTTGTGCTTTCATTTAATAAGTAATTTAATTTGTAATGTAGAGATAATAATTCAAAGAATAAATTATAAATGCTGAAAATATAAAATAAATATTTTATGTAGTTGTCTAGTAAAATTTAAATGAAGAACTTGGATTAGAAATATTTAATTCTTTTAAACAAAACAATTCTAAAAAATAGTCTTATGAGCGTAAAATGTAATTATTAATTTTGTAATTACTCTGTGGGTGGACCGCATCAAGTGAAAAGGTTAAACAGTGTAGGAGCCTTATAACTGTTTTCGCATTAACATTAGCATATCAATTTCTCAATCAGCCCAGAGTCGAGTTCCTAATATCCACTCACTTACCAAGTATGAACATCTCAATCTTTTGTGCGATATTGCTGGCCATTAAAATTAAGTAATTTGAAGACAAGCAGGGAAATGTTGTCACAACATTCCAGTAATTACCAGTAATGCCCAAGGAACACAACGACGAGGTCGACGATGACGACGACGACGACGACGACGACGACAACTGTTCAGCGCCACTAATGATCGAATCATTTTGGATAATGCGACCGAAAGAGGAAGAGTGGCTGCCAGTTGTAAATGTAACTGTAAGTGTGACCATAAGAAACAGGCAACGAGACCAAAAGTCAAACTGAAAATTGAGCTGCAGATGTAAGTAAATCAAATAAAATCACGTGTCATTTGTCTCGGCGGCTCATTGAAAGATAAGATTGCGGTAGCGGCAACTGCAGCAGCAGCAGCTTCGATATGATATACACCAAAGTTTGAGAGCTTTTGTGGCAGGTTAGTTAGTTAGCTTGCAACATGGGGCAGCAGCACAAAAAATAAATAAAAAGAACTTTAGTGTGTGGTAATTAATCAACGCTTTACTAAATTTAATATGCGGTTAAAAGTGCTAATGACATTGGTCTGGCCATCGTTTATGCCTGCCTGCTACTCATGCCACCCCCACACAGACCGCCCGAGCGGCTAAGCGACCGACATAGCGTCAGACGAAGCAGTACATAAAGTTTAATGAGAAACCACTTAACACTTTCCGAGCTTTTTACGTTCTCTACTGTCATTAGAATGATTTTTGCCACTAACTACGATGCTCAAGCTTCAGCTCCAGCTCCAGCTCCAGTTGCTGTTGCCTTCTCCACCTCGCCTGCGGCAGGGCTTCCTTTCAAGTCGTCATGGGCGCTCGTGGTCCAGGGCGCTGCCACAGAGCCACAGCCACTGGCATTGTCGTCATTATCCGGCCATGTTCGCAATATTGCACTCTCTACTCCGCCCACAAGGCAAACCTCCTTCACAGCCATCGTCGTCATAGTAGTAGCTTGGCGCTTCGGGCAGCAGCGCACTGTTCCGCATTGGCGAAGGCGTCAAAGTCGAAGGCGAGTGCGCGCGTGTATTCCAAAACAAATCGGCAACAATTTCATTAAATGAGTATCATATTAAATTTAATGATGCAGTCGTATTTCAGTTTTCGTTCCGTTTTTTGTGCACGCTGAAGTCTTTTTTGTTCTAGCCCTCTCTCCGTTCTCAAACCTCCGCTCTCAACATGGGCTGCCACTGCTCTTAACGGTAGCAAATCTTTGGTTGAACTTGGCCTGCTGCTGCCGCTGCTGCTGCTGCAATGCCTTGGGCACTAAATTCGAAGTGTGATGCACACTTGTCAGCTTGGAATTTCTATTCGAAAAGTTATCCATATTCGACTGTTCGACTGTTCGAGTGCCTGATGGAGAGGTCGAGTCGAGTGACTGATTGACAGCAAAGTGCTAAACGATTATGGATTGTAATAGATCTTACAAAGTTGTAGCTTACACATGTTTATCAATTCCATAGAGTGATGATCTTAATTATCTTGCCATTATCATCAGTTTAGACTTGATGATGGGCATATAAATATGCGTATAGTTTTCATTTAATGTATTGAGAGTGTGAAGCAGAAAGCTAAGAAAAATTCAGATTGAATTGAAAGCAAATTAATTAAATCAAACTTTGCTGAAATGTAACAATTTGAATTCTTAGTATTTTTAATATATAAAAAAATAATTAAGTAAATATTAATAAGCAATGAAATATGATTAAAACTACATGTGCAACATTGTAATAAATTCAATAATAATATATAATTTATTCTAATGTTGTTTACCCTTATTTTATTCCTATTCCTTTCTTCCTAAAATCTTCAACAGCTGCTTATGGGATAAACAATAGTTTAAGCTACAGGTGTATTAAATAAGGGTTGACCTTTATTAAAACTATCGCCGCAGGATATTAGAAGGTCGTTAGGCATGTAAATTTAATGCATTTGGCTTAAGGCTCACCAATTGTTGTGCTAATTTGTGTTTGTTTAAACCTAATGGTTGCTGCTGCAAAAGACCAAAAACAATTTACTTAAAAACAAACACAATACACTTGCACTAGCGATAATAGAACTGGCCAAGCTGAAGAGAAGAATTGTGAGCGCAGGGACACAGAACGAGGAGCAGGAGTAATGCGTAAGCTCAGCCAAGTCCATTACCAGAGCCAGGCATCGATTGATGGCTGCACAACAATAGCATGGGGAAATTAACCAATTTATCTTTGTTTTCTCCACACACACACAACACAACAATAAAATAAAAAGAAGCAAGCAAGCAGCAATGCGCTGTGGAAGAAAAAGTTTATAATAAAAAAAGGCAGCGAGCAAGGAGCTCCCTCAACTTGTAGGAGACATCAACAATGGCGACAATGACGGAACCAAAAGGAGCCCGAAAACACACACACACACACATATACACAATATAAAAATAAACTAAAACACTGAGCAGTTGCTGCTGCTGCTGTGAAAGGATTCAGCCATTAGATTTGAAAGCATCAGGCGCGCATTGTGGGCGGGTCTGGGTGCGGAGTGTGGGGCTTGTTGGCAAACGTGTGACACATTTCTGCTTTTAAGGAGGATTGCATTTGTTACGCGTGCGTTGCTCCGTTACGGTTCAACGGCAATCGATCAAGGGTAAACATTTCGCTTGGCGCTGTCCCCAACCACGCGAAGGGCACGAAATTTAGTCAGTTTGAGTGAGTGCACTCATATATAACTCGCTGTCAGTCAGTCGAGTCGGGTCGAGAGTCGAGAGAGTCTCCCAAAAAAAAAAGTTGCGTTGCCATTTTGCATTTTGCCACACGCAATAGAGCAGCCAATACCTTGCTGCAGTTGCTCAGGGCACACTTCTTGCATAATTTGTTTTTGTGGCACGCAGTGTTGCATGAAATTTGCCCTGGCTCGATCCAGGCGCACTTTCACTTTCACTTTTCCCAGTAGCTGTCCCGCTGTTGTACCGCTTAGGTAGTCCCAGACATTAGCCTAATATTATGAGAATTGGCCATAGCTCATTTTGCTTGCAGATGTGCTGACAGGCAGCCGCCGCCGCCGTTGCCGCCATTGTCGCTGCCCCTGCATATTACGTGTGGCACTTCAAATTTCCTTGCATCCTTTTAGCGCTGCTGCTGCATTTGTTATGTGTGTCCTCCTTGCACGCATGTGTGGGCACACAGGAATAAAGATACAAACTTGTGTAGTCGGGATGCACAACATACGAAATGGCAACGGCAACGGCAACGGCAACGGCAACAAGCAACAGCTCAGGAAATTAAAACTCATAAATCTTGGCTCGCTCATAAGTTCAGTTCACTGTGTGTGTGCAGTCGGGGCCGCGAGCTTTACACTCTGATGAGATTGAATCGCATTGTATCTGCATTTTAATATCCTAAGTAAACAGCTGTGAAGACAGGAAATGTTAAAGTGACCGACTTTCGAATAGCTAAGCCAACTGAGTGTGTCTAAGCTTTAAGAGCTTAACTTAATGCTTATAGCTTCATTTGAGCCAAGGCTAAACCGAGAGTGGAGACTGTGGCCAGGCAATGGCCATGCGGTCATCATCATTAGAAACTGTGAAAAATCCTCCAAACACACGTTAGTGTGGCCTTAAGTCGTTTTTGATGTACACTCAACGCTCGAGACTCGAGACGGTGCCAAAAACCCGCTGGACAACAACAACAACAACAACAAATTTATTATACACGCACTTTTGCGGCATCATTCGATGATCTGCAGCTGCCGATTAAGGCGCCGTCGACTATTACTGAAGTCACTGACGGCGGGGCTAAGACTTGAATCGGGTAATGCAACTTTAATTGCTGATCAGTCGTTAATTGCAGCAAATTATGAAAGAAATTGCAACACAGACACCAAAAAGACAAATAAGGAAAATGTTTAATTGGCGTAATTAATGGCGACGCTTTTGTGTGTGCCAACAACAGATTGTAATCAAGAATACTTAGAATACCTCGAGCTTTTGGTGAAAGGCTTGTGTGCCATGGGTGGAGTCATGTAACTGTGAAGAGGGGGTAGGCAACACCTTCAAAACTTAATTCGAATTTTACAGAATTTTCCTAAGCACATGATTGGGTAAAATCTTGAATTGTATTCATGGACTACGCCTATGCTTGTAATTTATCTTAAATTGTATTCAACAGCAGCTTTAATTAAAGAGTATTGAATAATTATATTATATTTGCTTTTAAACACTATAAAATTGGTTTGCAGATAACCCTAACCCCCTTTATAATTACCTTACTCGTATTATATCTTAAGCTATATTAATTTTTTATCAAAGAGTATTAAAATATTATATTATATGCTATAAAATAATATAATAATTATGTTATGTTTGCTCTTATAGCATTTAGAATAGCTACGCAGTTAACCCCCTTTATGATTAGCTAGCTACGCCCATGCTTATCGTATTTAGCACATTTTATATTGCCGATGCTTAAATAAAAATCATATTTTCTCCAGCATATAATCACAGCAGAATCACTTAAGTTACCGACAAAACGATCGATTCATTCACTTATGTTATAGCTTCCAATTTAAGCGGTGAAATTTCTGATGTACTGCAACAAAGAAAGAGACGGCGAGATAAGAGAGCAGTGCAGCAAGCTGGGCGTATGCCTTGAACGCTGAATTTTAAAAGCTCATTATTAATATTTCAACGCTTATTTAGATGCAAAATTGAGCTACTGCAGTCAAGTGCATGTGCATGTGCATGTGCATTTGTGTGTCTGTGTGTGAGTGTGATTAACAAGAATGGTGGCAATTACAGGAAATTGCTTCCTTGCACCTTCCTTCCGCTCAGGTGCATGCGTGTGTGCGCGTTTTTTGCTTTTATTATTTAATATTTCATAAGAAAAAGGTGCCAGCACTTTTTTTATTTAATCACAAATTTGATGCATGCAAAATGAAGACATTGACTGCAATAAACGAAGCCCGCTACCCCCCCTCACTCACACCCAGTTTTTTATACAAGCAGCCATAGGTGGCGAGCTCAGCTCATTTTGCAATCACTTTAAAAGCCATAATAAGGGTGCAATTTTAATGACTTCATTACGGGTTTGGCGGAGACCACGAAATTGGAGCTGCAAGCAGCCGATACGGCCGCCACATTTGCTGTTGACATTGCCATTACCCCAGCCCCAGCCACAGCCCCAGCCAAGGCGGCGGCAGCAACTCAATGGGTGCGTGTTGCGCTTAATTCGCATTGAGCGCGTCTTATGTTTTACAATATAATTATAAGAATTTTCATTTAAGTGGCTTTGGCAGCAAGTGCATTAACCTATTTTCAGCCATGTGTCCAGCTCGCCATTTTGAAATGCAACTGCAGCAGCAGCAGCAATGGGAACATAGAGAGAGAGCGCCCCGGACTTGAGCTAAGCGCACAATCAAAGAGAAAGAAGAAAACAACATGCCTGTTTATCTTGGGTGCCATTAAGGTAGCCTCATCTATTGACAGGTAGAAAATTTATCTGCTCGAGACTGCATTTCTCGCATGGGTCACTGGACAGGGCTCGAAACTGGTTTCTCAGCTGCTCACCCACAGTCCACAGTGTGAGGTCAATGGCTGATTCGGGTTTGTTGTTTTTGTTCAATTTTAATTACAGCGCTTAGTCGGAATCTGCATGATTTAAATAAAAGGTGTGCTTGATTTTTGGGTAACCTTCAAGCAAGCGAAGCTAACAATGTTTACAATCAAGTAAATTTTATTTAGCTCTTCAATAAAGTTTCATTAATAGCAAACAAACTGGTTTACTTTTAATTTCACAATTTTTTCCTTTAATATTTCATACTTTAAAAATTACACTTTAACAACAAGTGCAAATTAAATAAATATTTATTAATTTAGCATGCAAATGAGCAAAGGTTTTTTACCCGTCGTTCCCGAACTAATCGAGTGTAATTATTATCGCCATAATTAAAATCGAATTAACTTTAAGCACAGCCCAGCACTAATGAATATTTATTCATAATTACAATAATTATGCAAATGCTCAACATTTTCACGCAATGCAACAAGCTGTTGCACCAGCCTCTGTCTGTCTGCCCCACTGGCAACAATTTAAACGTAAACAATTTGGCTTTCATTGTAGCTAATTCAAGTGAACTGCAAACTGGTTAGCAAAGGGCTTGAGACCTTGAGTTAATTTATAACTATTTGTTTGCTCTAGGTAGTAGCTCTTACTCTTAATAACATGTGCTCTACTACTATTTGCAATGATTCAGTCTAAGGTCAATATTTGTATTTGCATTCGATTCGCTTTGCCTTTCAATTGTTTTGCACATCCTTGACATTTTCCGCATGCGTAACGCTTCGTCGCATATGCAAATATTTTGTATTCGGCAATCCTTTGTACGTAATCCTTGCTGTAGGTAGTATTTGCTGTGTCCTTGTCAATTGTCATCGATGACCGTCATAAAACTCGCTCTGCTCTGCATGTCACTCCCCCACAGACTTTCTGTTCTTTGTTTTTACATTTGTGTTTTGACTTTTGACTTCTGACTTTTGACCGTGTTGCGCCTTTTGTCTGGGCTGCTCTCTCTTGATTTATGACTTACGGCTTTGACGGCCCAGTTAATGTGAGCTCTGGATTTGTCAACAGCAGTTACACTCTTGCATTCAGTTTCGATTTCCATCTTGACACAAGCAGTTGAGAATGTCTTTGCTTAACCTAAGCAAACACACACATGTGAGTTGAAAGTCGTTTAAATTTTGGATTTTAGATTTAAGTAACTTCATAGCTTTTCTGAAATTATATATATAAGTATATACATATGCATTTGCTTAACCACACTTGCCAAGCATTAATAGTAACAAACAGCGTCTATCAATTGATTATTTAATTTCGTTATCCCTAAGCTAATGAGGATTAATTCAGCGTAGACACTAAATTAACCAACTAGCGTGCATTTGACATTTCGCATATTAAATAATCTTTAATTAAAAGCAAAGAATTCAAATTATGATACATTGTTGTGCTTGCAATAAATCTAAAACGATTTAATTACTACTTGCCAGTATTAACTTTGTGTTAGTTGCTGTTTAACTAAAGCGAGCTTTAGTTATAAGTTAGCATCGTTGTATGTGTAAGCTTTAGCTAAAGATAGTCGATTCAGAGCTGAGTCTGTGGTGACTTTTTTCTTAGTCTCATGCTCTATGATTAGCATATTTTAAATGCTCTTTAATTATTTGTAATCGCAACAATTAGAAATGGAAAGTGTTTTAACTGGGCTTTATACTTTCATTACGATTATTATATCAAAATTATAATGGCAATAAAAAAGCGTCGAGTTAAGTCTTTTAAATTAAAGATTTCAATTCAAAGTTAGTCTGACTTTTGAAAATTAAATTTATAATTAAACTTTTTAGTGCATAGTGTGTGGTCATGCGCAGAGTATCGAAACTACAAATTGAATTTGAAAGCGCAAAACAATTTGCCATACATTTAATTACTTTTTCATAGCCATATGGCTATAAACGAACGAACGATCGAACGCTGCTATTAGCTGTTTGGGTAGTTGGCTTTAAATGCAATGAGCTACGCGCGTGACGATGATCGATTCTTAAGCCAGGAACCAGCACAGAAAGGACGATCGTGCTGCCTAATCGAAGCAAAGACTGTTGCAAGTTGCTGCTGCTGCTGTGGCAACACCTGTTGGCCCCACAAATGCGCGAGTGAGCGGCCCTCGTTTCGATGGATTATTAATGATTGGCAATCGATCGTGCAGCGATCGCGAGCGCGCGTAAAATTCGCTCACAAAAATAGCCACAAAGCTGCTCTGTGGCTGCCACTAAACGCTGTGGCACGCGGCTGAGCGTTTAGCGTTAACGTTAACTCAATCGACCTGTCATTTGCGTTTCAGTTGGCTCCTCGCATAATTGCCACCGTCACTTGAAGCTGTTCTTCGGCACATCATTTGTCAAAAGTGTGTGTTGGAGCCCAGCAGCCAAAGCGGCGGCAGCAGCAGCGGCAGCAGCAGCGGCAGCAGCAGCGGAAGCAGCAGCAACTATTTATAGTTTATAGTCTTTTGTCTGCTTTGGCTGTGGCTGTGGCATAGTTTAAAACTCTCCGCTTGACTCCAGTCCAACAGAATTTGCATTGGCACTTGGCTGGCTGGCGTATTGGAAATCATTTATCAACATTTACTAGAAATTAATTACCGCATTGGTGTGCGCGCTGTCTTTAATTCGATTTGTATGCGATATCGTTTTGGGTGTGAAACCACGTTTGGCGTTCATTAATCAAGTGTGCGCCCGGTCCGGAGCGGGCCTACGCTGGAATCGATCAAACAAAGCCCAACGCACTTGTTCGGCATCCATATCCATGACGCGCGTCGACATGGTGTCTAGTCTTTGGCGCAGGATACGCTGCAGACACGCTGGTTCCAGCTCCGAATTGCTGCCGCTGCTGCTGCTGCTGCCCTTGGATGAGTTGGGTGGGCCACAGTTCGCAGCTCTGTCATCGGCACACTTTTCAATTGTTTATGCGTGTTTCGGGTTTGTTTTGTTTTTAATTCTTTTTTCGGTTCGAACAAGAAACTTCATTAATTTAAGCAAAAGGAGCACTCGGGCTGGACGTTGGGCTGGATATGCGTTTAGGCATTCATTAATTCCAGCCAAATTCCTTCTCCTTGCAGTTTGTTATTAATGATGTTCAACAAAACGGCGGCGGCTTGTTGCTTATTTTCTTCTCTCTCGATTTGTTGCTCCGACTGTGGCTACGGCTCTGCGGCCCATCGATGACACTCTGTCCACTGTTGATTTGCGGGTGGTTCCTGTTTGTTTTCATACTCACATTTGTATCTCATGATGATGATGATGAGCTGAACAGAGGCTGGATTCGTTTTGGCCATATCATTAGAGTTTGTTGAATGATGTCGAGTGTTTGTTTTGACAACGCTGCTTTGCTTGTTATTAAACATTTAAACAGCCTTTGATTAATGAACTTGCTATCTAAAGTGCCACTCACTAAGATTGGGCCATGAGTAACTAAAAAGAGTCATTATCCAAAGCGTAACTGCAACGAAGTAGAGCGAAATTTTAATTAGTTAACACAACCCTCTAAGTAAATTCAGCTTGGCATGCATGCAAATATTTGTGAATCAAAAACACTTAATGCAAACACATTAAGTAATTCCAGCCATACTGATTGCCAACAAGTCACAACTGGGGTGGATACGCACCCCCCAGCCAAGCCCAGTACATAGCTAATGCTTATTCCGGGAAAATGCTTTTCATAAAAAAGAATTTGAGGCAAGCAACGAAAATATTTGACATGAAATTCATCAAACTCATGCGTTTGGCCGCCCATCATTCGTGGGTGGGCGTTAAAGGCAAGTAGCTGACTTTTGGGGCAAGTGACTTTAAGCCCAGCATAGCACCAGGACATTGTCTTACAGACACAAAAACTTCAGGCACAGGCAGCACAGCAACAGCAGCAGTTTGCAATGGGGGCTGAAATGGAAAACGAAAATGTCTGACATTGACAAATGTCATCCGTCATTGCGAACACAAGATTGATATAGATTGGAATGTGACACAAAAATACGCACAACTTCCCACCACTGCCACTGCCACTGCCGCCATCAGCCTTCAGCTATCAGCACCAGCCCCTGTGGCTGTGGCTGTGCCTCCGCATGTAGCAGCAACCACTGCGACAGGCTTAGCGCAAAAGACGCAATGGCGGCGGCAAGGGCAACGGCAACTGTTCCCAGGACATACGCAGCTCACAATTGTGCGTAGCCTGGCGTTGGCACAAGATGAGAATGAGAATGAGACGATGACGATGACGAGAGCTGATGAAAAACGTCGTCAGCGACAGCCTCGCCGACGTCTGTCCGTCAAGTCACCCTTGTTTCGTTAGCTAACAACAAAAAAATATAACACAACAACAACAACCAAAAAAAAAAAAAACAAAACCAACAATGGATTCCTTTTCGGGGATGAAAAGCTGAATTTTTTCACGCTTTGGTTTATGGAGCAGTTCGAAGAGTTTGTAGAAATTAGTTTCTTCAGTTATAATTTTGTATATACAATTATGAAGTAAAAATATAATATTATGTGGCATAACTATTAATAGTTCAAGCCTTATTCATTTAAACTAGTAATAAATTAATCCAAAATATTATTAGTGTCACAACATTTTAGCTTAAAATCATTTAATATAAGCTTGATTAATTGTTATTGCTACTATGTAATAGTTTAAGCATTCTTAGCTTTATTTATAATTTTAATTTAGTGTCAAGCAAATTATACAAATTAATAAAAATATTAAAAGCGTTTACACAGACTAAACATTTGTCGCACTGACTGCAAAAAATACTAAACAAGAAAAGAAAGGTAAAATAGGTTGGGTATGCCTGCCATTCTATTATGGTTTTAACTATTTTAATGCCAACTTCATATAAAATATATTTCCAAACTTTTCTTACCACCCACTGCAACCTTAAATGTATATGTGTTAGTGTATTGTTCGCATTTTGGAGCTAAAAGTTTTATGTGCGTGGCACATAATAATGGTGGATTTTCTTTGTTTGACGTTAATTTTTTATATTTTGTTGCCTTTGTTTTGTCTCAGCTTCAGTGCGCTCCAATAGCAGCGCCTGCAAAGCTGCACTTAAGTTTATTAGAAAGAACAAAGGCCAGCGAGGGTACGGGTACGGGACAAACACGGAGCTGAGAACGTAAAAATTTGATAAATTAATGTTTACATTAATCTTCTTGTGCTGCAACTATTTTAACAATTTGCATGCTGACGACAACGAGCAGAGACAAAGTCTAAATTTGTTTTTAGATTGCAACAAAATAGTTTGGAAATTAAAACAATGTCACCCCCGTTGGCGCTTAAGCAAACTTTTAGCTGAGCGAAAGTTTGTGAACGCTCCCCAAACAACAATCAAGTGTTAATTATTTTATGGTTTTCCAAAAGTTCAAGTTTCGTCAAGCTCGCACCGCAAATCATCATGCGAGATACGCATCGATTTCAGCGCCGCCAGCTCCAAGACTCAAGACTGAAGAGCGACTGCAAGAGCGTGGGCATCAGCTTATTTCCTTTGGTAACTGTAATGAAACTTCCGCTCCTGGTGCCTCGTGCTCTGGCGCTGGCTGCCAGCCCCGCTAGTCCGTCCAGCAGCTGGCAAAACTAATGCGTTGCCATCAGTTGACGATGGCATTCAGATTAAGCTGCTGGCAATGAATGAACTCGATGCGGTGATAAAAACATTTATCAAACAAAAAGACGAATAATCATTCGTGCCAAGCCACGCGGCACGAGCTGCCTCCTGTCTCCTCCCTCTGCTGTAAACTTGGAGCTCAAAATATTACACAGAGCAGCATCAGCTTTAAGTAAATGTTTTAAAATGGGCAAACGTACGTGATTATACAATTTGAATAGTACTTAAATAACAATTAAAGCACTTAAAGGATCAAAAGAGCTGTTACTTCAATTTATAAGTATTTATTTTGGAAACAATTGTAGATATAAATAATATAATACATATTTATGTAGCAACAACTAAAGACTGTAGCGTGAAATTTCTAAACTTAATTGTAGAAAGTGCAGAAATCTGGCAAATTTTATAGGTTAGCGCTTAAAAGTTTCTAGCAAAGATTAAAAATTATCTTCAAATATACCCTGTGACTTTGAATCAAAGCTGATTCTGAGTTTGTTGGGCGTTTATTTAAAATTTTGTTGCATCATAGTATGTGACAGAAACTCCGCCAGGGTTCAAATTAAAAAATCTCTGCATAAGAAGACAGCAAACCGAAACCGAAAACCTTTCAGACAACAAGACAAAATACATAATACGGAACAAGATCTTCGCCTTAGCTAGCGTGGAACGCTTACGGCGGGGAATGCGAGTCGCTCAGGTTGGGGACGCACTGACAATGGTTATTAATCAGTTTCCGATAATGCAGCTGAGCGAGACAAGAGTTTTAAATAAAAGAAGAAAACAACTAAACAAAACACGCAGGCATTGATATTGAGAGAACGCCCCCGCTTCGACTAGCGGCGCTGTCGATGATCTCAGAGAGCTAAGCAGACACCACTCTGAGTACTTCGTGTGTTTTCACTGAGGATGTGTCATAGTCACACTTTGGTTGTTAATTAAACGACGCGACTGTTCGGCTGCATGCCCCATGCGTTCCCGCTCCCATGTCTGCTGAGATCTTGCTTATGCCGGATTCAGGTTAAGTGGCTGGGATACCTATCGAACTATGTATAGAGCACATCGTTGCCATTGGACCTTGTCTTGTCTTGGCGTCGATTGCCAGCTCTTCCGGCAATTGATTAATCGCCGCAAGCGTCGCACTTTTGACGCCTAAGTGGCAGGAACTTGGTCAGCTCTGGTTGCACATTGCACCGCGAGCGTTGCACACACAAAATCCGAACGCCAAAGTCAGCCTCAGCCTCAGCCTCAGCTTCAGCTCAGCTCAAGTTGAGCAAAAACAAAGCGAGCACACAATGAAAAGAGAATCAGAAAAAAAAATAGAAAGAAAAAATGCTGGCTGGCAGCTTCTTGTGAATTTTCGGTTGCTCGTCATGTCCATCGAGTGATTTGATGAATTGCTGTCATTAATCTATGACGTACGCAACTACCAAAGGAAATGCCATCATCATCAAACGCAGCCCAAGCAGCAACAACAGCAGCAGCAGCAGCCGGGTTCAGGTCCGAGTCCGAGCTGTGCAAACCCGCAGGGAGCCAGAGAGGCAACCCAATACGGTTAAGGGTGACTGGGAGCAGGAGGAGGAGGAGGCTGGAAGCTCAGCTGAGCGGTTGGCCAAATGTAACGTTTGGGAATTTCTGAAGGTTTCGCTTTCATTTTGCAATTTCAAGAACCGCAAAGCTACGAAACGAAAAACAAAAAAATTGTTTTGGGGAGGACAAGTTTGTAGGTTTTTCTTTAAATGGCTAAAAGAGTGAATTATTGTAGGATTGCAAGATGATATATACAAAATAATTATTTTAAATCTCAAGTCGTTTAATGCAGCTTAAACAAATGTGCGGCTGCCAGAGCTACCTGAGCCTAAAATAATTAAGAATTTTATAGCACGAACTACATTTGCAAGATTAATTCTGGAACAGTTTTTGCTGCTGTTGCTGTTGCAACTTGAGCAATAGAGCGGGCGGCACAAAGTGGTTTAGTATACATAGTATATATATTTTTACATTTCTACATAAATGCATTTCATGTTTACATTTTTTCCAGTGACAAGTGTCTGAATCACACTGCAACTGCGGATGACATATTGGAGCAAGGGGAGCCAGCGACACTCAGCCGACAATCGATTAATCAGCGAAAAATAATAAGAAACATGTTCTCTCGTTCTCTCGCTCGCTTAGTCTCTCGTCTCTGGGTGTTGCGCTGAGAACAGCAAAGATGGAGATGCAACTGCTGAGGCTGCTGCTCGAATGCGGAACTGTCGCCTGAGAAAAAATGGGCAACTCCAGCGTTTTGGCAGTCGAATAAATAAGAAACATCAGACGACAGTCAGACAGACAGACAGTTCATATGCTTAGATGTTCAACATAATGACAAACATGCTTGTATAAATAAAAAAGAGTGTGCCGTGTTGACTTATTTGCATTATTGAGGCAGGAAAAACAAATGAAATTGTAGAAGCGTCGCGCTCGTAATAAAAAGAGACAAGCAATGAATGCCAAAGTCAAATGACTGACCAAACTCATTACAACAAAACTTTGAATTGCCCAAATTAATCTAATTTTGAGTTTTATTGTTGTGCGCCCCCCTTTTATTTTCAATGTCAATGGGTTGTTCATTCAAATAAAGATACAATGGAACATTTGTGTTTGTAATTTATTTAAAAGCGTTCAAAGTGCGAGAAATATATTTTTAGTTTGCAGACCACCAGCCACCAACCATCAAAGCAATTGCACTTGCTTGCCAATCAAAATGCGCTGCCCCTGCCACTGCCACACATGTTACGCCATTGTTGCTGCCCCCCTCCCACCACACTTTGATGTCTGCATCTGAATCTGCACACATTTTCATTACGTTGCAACGTTGCGTTGTCGTCATTATTAATTTGCGCTGCCGCTCACATGGGGCGCAGCTCAAAATGAATTTTGATATGCTCAAGCATATGGCATAAGGCGCTGCTGCCATATTGCTGCCACTGTTGGTTGCCCCCGTCGTGATCTGCTGCTGCTGCTGCTGCTGCTTACCATACCGTGTGTTCTTTTTTTAATTTTGGCATCACGTGCGCTTGGCTGACATATTGCCGACATTGGTAGCAAGCGATGGTTGCCATAAAATTTGTCGTGGTCGTCAACGAGACTCAAAAGGCGCGGCTAGGCGATCTAGCTGATTAGTCCGACTACGATCAAGCCTATATATATGTATTATTTGATATAGTGCACAACATTTATCAACTGTAGCGCTGCTCTTAACATTGATAGTAATTGTTTGTAACATGTGCTCAATGAGTGCAATTATTTTCCATTTCACTTTTCGATTAACAAATAAGTGCGTAATTTCCTCATTGAGCCAGCCACGCATAAAATGCAATTTTTCACTTTCCCTTTTCACTGCGGCCACATCACACACACACACACACACACACACACATGCACGTGGGGGGTGGCTCATCGAGCACTAATTACAAAGCAACATCAAAATAATTATGGCCACTTCGAGCATAATAACTAAAGAATTTATACCTGCCAAGGACCTGGCACTAGGCACATTGACACGAGAGATTTGCTAAAATTGCTTTCACATTAAAAACACTCACACAACAATAACAACAACAACGAAAATAACTGAAAGCGGCAACTTGTTTGGGTTCTATGCGGCTAAAGCTGCTGTCGGTCTGGTCAACTGATCGGCCTACCTGGACTGCAAGGCAATAGCAATTAATACCTTTCACTCTCTGGACCTGCCTGATGCGCCCTGTCAGCCTCCAGCTCCCCCACTCTCAGCTCTCAGCTCAGCTCAGCTCAGTTGCTGCTGGTGCTGGTCATTTGTTTGTGTCAACGCTTGGACGCTTGATGCTGCACGGATTAGAAAGTAATCAGTGCTCGATAAGAAGCGCCGACTGTCTCTAGAGAGAGAGCGAGCGAGCGAGTCAGTGTAGGCGTTGTGGACGCCTGCAATTTAAATTACAGCAACAGCAACAGCAACACACAAAGCGTGTGGTGTCCTTTCAACTTCACAAGCCGCCGCACCAGTCATTGGGCATTTTGCAGTTTGGTTACAAATGTCCATGGGGACTTTGCTAATCTGTCATTCGCCATGATGTGCTTCCGAAGGCGGCCTTTCAGTTTGGGGTTGTGCACACACACACACGAGCGAAACTTACACACACTCCCACTGGGCTGAGTGGGAGAGAGGGAGAGAGAGTGTGAGCAAGACAGACACCAACTGGCTATGAAAAAGGACGAGTGTTCATATAAATGACCAAAATGCCACGCATTGACCCATGCCGTGCCCAAAAGCGCAAACCCCAACTCCCACTTCCACTCCCACCCACTCCCCACTCTCTTGCTCCCTCTCTTTGCTTGCTCGTGGCATTGACGACATGGCAGATAAAATGTTTCAATGTCCAATCGAGCTATTTGTCAAAATACTTGGATGGACATGCACATGGACATTTTGTTTATGTCGGAACAGCATAAAATATTTTTACGCTTTTCTTTTTTTGTAGGCCTTGGCTACATATTAATCTTTGCTCAGTTTAATTTAATATAGATCTAACTGAAACATTTAAATGATTGTCTGTAGCCAAGCGCATCATCAACATCAAATTTTTCGTGATTAGATGCTGAATATTAAAACATTTTAATTACACGCATCGCTTGATGGGCTAGGAAAATGATTGTGGTGGTGGCATTTTAGATTTGTTCCACGCATCGCTACGTGAATAAAATAGTATAATGAAAATTTCAACGCCAATGATGGCTGACATCGGTCTGACAGCACTGACGGAATGTCAGACAGACGAACGGACAGACAGACAGACAGACAAAATGGCAGCAATGGGAACGGGAACTGACACGGCTTAGTTTGACTGTCCAGCTGTCTGTCCGTCCGTCTGGCTGTCCGTCCGGCTGCCTGCAGCGTGCACATATACGCGCGTATCCTTTTCGCTTGTTTCAGTTCTGTTGCTGCCCGTGCCTCCCTTATGGGCGTACATGATAAATGGCGACGAATTCGTCAATGTCAAAATCAGACTGTTACAAAGCAGCGCCAGTGCGCAATGTTGCGTAGAGGTAGAGAGTAGATTGGAAGCCCAAGCCCCTGAATATTGGTATGGGACTCTAACTGCAGGACACACAACAGCAGAGAGAGAGCGAGAGAGAGGGCGCTGCTCAGAGGCTGACTGGCTGGGCTCTAGCATAGCAACAAATTGAACTTTGCGCATTTTAATATTTAGACCTAGTTTGCAAAATTCGCTTATGCAAATTTTCGGCGTACTTAGTGCACAAATGTGGGCGCTATACAAAATTATTGAGTGGAAATTATGTTGACTAATTGTCAGCGATTAATCAGCGCACACCCGAAGGAATACACAAGGCGAGGCATTGAATTTGATATGGCACATTGGCACCTTATGCTATATAGCGCTATAGATTAAGTAATTAAATATAGTTAGAGATATGCTTTTCCTTGAATTAAGCAACCTGCTCAACCAGTTGCATCCTAGGGACTTTCATATGCAAACGAGCTAAATATTAATTAGCTTGTCAGCTTTAATTTTTCCCTTTCATTCCGTGGAGTCTTACATTTAACAGCTCAATTAATTCTGCAGCCCGGCCCACATGTGATCGAGGTCCAGGTCCAGCAGCCAGCGTAACCAACCAACCAGTGCCCCAACGATTTGAGTTATGCGTTCCATTGACATTATCTGCGTCGCGCTCGCCTGTGACAAGCGGCAACTGATTCATTCCACGATCGGAGCTGAAGCTGGAGCTGGGTCTGACTATCGCTGTTCGGTTTTCGGTGGCGATAAAGATCTCAAAAGGATCTTGCTGATTGTTGTGGTTTGTCGTTTTGGCCTGGCCCGGGCAACAAATGGGCGCCATTACAGTGCGACAACTTTTAGTTGTGGTGAAAACGACTTTAAGTCAGTTTTAAATTGAACAAAATTAATTTGCATGATACCGCGTGTGATCGCCGGGCATTAATCAATTAATTAGTTTACCTTTTGTACAAAATGCGACAAATTTGCCTTTGTGTGTGTTGTCGCCCCAGTCAACTAACAGAATTATAATTGTCTAAGGAAGGGCTTGAGCATAAGCGCAAACAAACAAAACAAAAGTAATTATGGCCGCAGCAGAATAATAACGAATAAAAAAAAAGTAGGAAACGTTGCTTTGCGGCACTTTTATTACATATTTTTTTCTTCATCATATTTTTGTGTGATTTTTTTTAATGGCTGAAGAACAAATAAAAGAAAAATGTCGTTCTGATTGACGAATTGCGTGCGTATAATTGTATCTTTCAGATATATACTTTGTTTACTTGCGCCATACGTTTTCAGCGGCGTGCGGCTTTCGTTTGGTTTCCTCCGCTACCTCAAAGTTTAATTGAGCCAACAACTATAGCTGTACTCGTACTCGTACTCGTAGATACAGATACAGAGCACACGCAACCCCAAAAAACAAAATGTCGGATTTCTTTGAAGCTGCTGCTGCTGCTGCCCACAATGTGAAAACACGTCTACGAGCTTTTGTTGTTGACGTGTGTGCACATGCGAGTACAATTCCATTCATGAATTGTCTTAATTGAGGCCAGAGAGATAAGTTGCAACATTGAAACAGTTAAAGTTATGCTGAGCCATGAGAAGATAATTCATATTTAAACTTGAGTTTTTGTCTCACAGACATTGCATCAAAACGAAAGCATTTCATTCGCATTATTAATAGCAACGTTGAAGCAGTGCGCGCCCTGTTTGCACTGCTTTTGAACTGCTTGTGCGCAAGAAAGTTCTGCTGTGGTTGTTGTCTCCGCTAAACACGCACATGGAAATGCCAACAAGGCAACGGCAACATTTGATTGCAAATTTAGCAACAAAGCTGCTCAATTTGCATACGCTGCTTGCCAATTTGTTCGACAGCTGGCGTTTTGTACATTATATATGCGTAGATCGAAAAAGTTAAGGCACGTTGCTACTACTTGCTGCTTGCTCTGGTGGCAGGCATATGTTTTTGTCGGCCTCTTTGACGGAGGCTGCTCTCGCCTTGCTCTTGGTGCTGCCTCTGCCCTTAAATCATTTTATGCTGCGCTGATTTTATGTACATATGTTTGATTAAAAATTAAAATTATCATTTACGGCCCATTTAAACTAAACCGACCAGAGATTTTTTGCATGTCGTTCTCATTTTCAAAATAACGAAAATATTCTTTGCCAACATGCCGAGGAGCAGCATCAAGTAGAGACAACTAGTATGTTGTTGAGTGACTTGCCTATTGTATGAATTATGTGTGTTGGGTAAAAAATTAGATTAAAATCATTATTGTGTAGCAACAAACATGATTTGATGCTGTCTGCTTATAATTATGTTTTTCTGTTGAAATTGAATAGCAAAATTCACTAACTAACTAACAGCCACACAGCAACACCTGCAGCGCCATGTAAACAGATAAATATTCTTAACAAATAGCCTAATCACTTTACCAGAGACGTGTGCATTTTAATTGTTAAATCAAACAAATTTTGAGTAATTTTTCTTAACATTTTCGTTTTCACAAATTAGCCGCCGATTGAGGCAATCAAATTGATTGCGTTTCAACCGAATGGGATTCTGATTCGGTTACTCTCCCCCAAAATAAAAAAAAAAAACGAAGCAGAGCTCCTGCTGTGCCGCTTTGTGTTCACAATAGACGCACTGACGCTTATGCATACGAGATACTAAATATAAAGCTGATCAAAAAATTATTTACATAACGCTCAGTTGTTTGTTTTTGTTGATAATTTTTCTCAGCCATTTTCACTTAAGGCGCAGCTTGATGCCAAAATGTTGTTGTATAGCTGATTTTCTCTAGTTGCTGCTGCCGCACAATTAGCATTCGGAGACGGCCACGTAATGAGCAATGCTCCAGAGGAGATCAACTTCAAAGACAAAACAGCAAAGCAGCGTGAGCTCCACACAAGCAAACAAATAGTGAAATTGAAATACCTGAGGCAATGGAGCTTATGTAATGCTGCAAATCGAAGCAGCAAGAAAATCCTTTGAAGAAATGCATTTAAATAGTAAGCAGTGAATTGAATAATTGCACATTGACTGCAAGAAAAACCCCTTGAAGCTTGAATGCCACTTTGTATTATTTTCTATGCTGCTAACTTTAATTTCAATTATAATTTATGTACAGCTTATCAGCAGTAAATTCTTTTAAATCATATGCTGTTATCGCTGGAGCTTTATCTAAATTCATTTCACATTCCCACAGCAAATGTAAATTGAAAGCAGAGCAACAGGTTTCTAGACCGTAAACAGTGCTGATATCATGATTATAATAGTTAGAGCCATACCTGTGCCCTTGGACGGCCGCAATCTGCGGCTGGTGGCCTTTGTTGTGATTAGCACTTTCGTCGCTTAATTTATGATGCACAAAAAGCAATTAATTGTGACCCAAATCAACAATTTCCGAATGGTTGGCAATACCAGAGGCCAGAGCACACTTTCGACTCGATCTAATGGTCCAGCAAATGTGCTGCGATCGCCACAAGCAAAGGCCAAACGCCAGCAGCCACAAGAACAGAGAACAGAGTGGCGCTGACTTTGCTACATCTGCACATGAGTTATGGCCAGAATGTAGAAATGTCGCTCTGAATGCTCCACTGGCATGCATACATTTTAATGGGTTACAAGCTGCTTCCACAGAATCCCATAGAGTCCCCATATAGAGGGCGCGATGAAATCAGCAGCGGCAAGCAGGCGGCGGTGGCGGCGGCGGCGTTGGCGGCTAGATCAGTGCCCAAGAACTAGAGCCGAGCCGAGTAGAGTAGCCAAAACATGAATATGTTAATGCGCACGGATTAGACAACCGCCACCGTCTCCAGTCCAGTCCAGTCCAGTCCGAAGGGTTGGGGATTTATGAGTTCAGTAAATGCTTTATGGTGTGTCGCTTTGACTAATTTATCTGAGCGGGCGAGCACGAATTTATGCTTAATTTATGATTCAACTGATTATGTTCGAAAAGGTTTGCTCTTTGAAATTTTTGTTCAACAACATGCATAGCTGGAAACTCATTTGGGGTTTGGACTATGAGAATTGCAAAGTAGTAAACTTTTGTTATTTTAATCGGCTTCTATCAAGTCGGCGCTTTGTCTTCTGCTCTGCGAATTGCAATATGCGTTTCGACCCGCTCTTGGTTGGCTGTTGGTTATTAAAAGGCATAATTGAATTTCTTTCAAACTGTTGTTTGCTTGTGAAATATGAAAGATGTGGCCTGAACATGCAAAATATTCAACTCAAAGTGACTTTTGCAAGCGCCTTTGGTAATGAAAGGAGTTGGGGCTCTGGCGCTTAAAAATTTCGAAAGTATGAAAAAAGCAATTAAAAGTAAAATAATGAATTCTTTCTTTTGCAGTTTGCCATGTTTTTTGACGTTCATATCTGCCCCATACCCGTGGCCGTGCCCATGCCTATGTCAGCTGTCTGCTTGGGAGCTCGTGCTCTGGTTGGCTGCTTTGTTGGATCGACCTCGGCACTGCTTGGGCTGATTAGCATGAGGCGTAACAGTTTTTAATTGCAGCCACATTTGACGTCGCCGCGTCGCAATATGCCAAAAAAGCCAAAGCACTTATCTTGCCATCATCAGAAAGTTGGAAAACTTTTGGCCCACCACCACACTTATTATGATGACTTCTTTTGCTTGTTGGCAATAACAATCATAAAAGTTGTTGCACAAATGCTTTGCCAGCTTGGCGGTCGCTTAGTCATTAGCCAAAATATATTTATTACAAAAATTGCGAATTTCGGCTGATATACAAATTTCATTTGGAAGGCTTTAAGTCGTCCTGTAGTGAATAACATAGAAACTCAAATCGTATTTGACCTATTTTCTAAATTACACTGTGCGTAGATTTTTTGGGCATACATAGGTGTGTGTGTGTGTGTGTGAATGCGTTGGGTCATTAATTTTGATCATGCCCAAATATGTGTCAGTCAGTCGAGCAAGCTGCCACCCGACTAGTCAGACCGCCGGTACACGTTACAATTTCCATTTAGAAGCAGCCCAGCCTACACACACACACACACACACACACACACGCACGTCTTCGGTTTGCATACTATATTCAAATTAGGCAACCCCACAAGCCACCCACCCCACTCACCACTCTCTCTCTGCCATTGACGCTACCCGGAACGAAAGCACAAGCGTCGCTGCTGCTCTGACGGGCACTGCACATGTGCCCAAGCCTTTTGTATGTGTTTGTATGTGTGTGGTGGAATTTTCTAATTTATTTTTTTTTAGCAAATGGTTCAAGGCCCTTTTCGTTTGCTTGGCAGTCTTTCAAGTTCGAGTGCCGGCGCCAAAACAAATTGTTAATGGAAATTCACGCGTTTCAAATTATTGATTTTTTGTAAAGCCGCTTAAAACTTTCTTCTTCATCCCAAACACACACAAATTGACATTTGAATTGTACAAATTTGACATGAATGAGAGGCTGACGATTAATGGCCAAGGTCGCTGTCTAAGTTTGACAGCTTGTTGCCGGCGAAAAAGCCCAAAAAGGTTTGTTTCGCACAAGCACTTAAATTTTAGTGAACTTAAAGTGGGCTTTGCTGCTAATTTAATGAGCTGCAAGTAAGGGATTTTTAGTTGGAAATGCAGATTTTCCGCTTACCTGCCAAATGGAAAATTGCAATTTTTCTCTAGACACGAACCCAGCAGTTATTTGGGTAGCTTAGCAGAGAAATTGCATATGGCACTGCTTTAAAATGCACTGCTTGCATTAGAGATATCGTATAAAAGGAAAGTAAATATAAATCAATGCACAGCAATACAAATAAATAATAATAATAAAAAAAACATAAATTAAGTTAAATTTTGACAATTAATTTTTTTAAATTTTATTAAATTCTTAGTATTATTATTGTTCTTATCGCTGGCTGTGGAATGTATTAAAAATGGGAATTAAGAGCTTTATGCTTAAACGCATTTACTTTAATTTTATAGAAATTTGAAAATGTTTTAAAATAAAACCATTGCACGTATATAATTTGTTTGCGTTAATGAAATTTTTAAAGCGTTTAGGGAAATTGCTAAACCAAACCTGTCTATCCTCGAAAAGAAATTCCCACTGACCGTAACTAAAGCAATTTGAACAAAAGCAAACATGCAGCAAACTGATTTAAATGCTTAAGTTATTCGCATTTGTTTAATGTGGCCTTGATGAGGTGAACTAATTAAAGCGGCGCTGATTAGCACAGAGGACATTAGAGGACAGCAGCAGCAGCAGGGATAGAACATGTAGAGCTAACCCATATACAAGTGACTGACTGCCGCATTGTTCACACGCATAATGTGGGCAGAAAGGATTTGGCGGCGCGCCGCAGGACGATAATGAACACAAATGAGCAAGACGAAGGAGTTTTTGCCAACGCACACACACATGCATACGAACGAAATGGCAAACATTTGCCAAAAACTAAACGCACATTGAAAACAATGCCAATTGCCTGCCTGCGAACCTGTTGGTCCTGTTGCTGAGCTGTTATGGAAGGACACGACCTTGGCGCAGCCGTTCAAGAGCAAAGTCAGCCAGTCAGGCATTTATAGAATTTCACTGCTCACTATCTATTGTTGCAATCTGATTGATTGCTGTCAGGCTGTCAGCTAAGGATGCAGGCTGAAGTCTCTCTGCCCAGAGAGGGAGCAGAGCAGCTGCCAAATGGGATTGCTTAGTCTGCCAGCCAGCCAGCCAGCCAGCCAGCCAGCCAGCCAGCGCCGCCATTTTAAATATAACAAGTCGCCTTGGAAATTTTAAAGCAACGTTTTAACGTTTTAAAGCGACTGGAGGAGGTGGAGCCACTTTCCATTTTGCTGACTGTGTGTTCGTTTTTTTCTTTGGCTATTATCCTGGCAAATTAATCATCAGCATAAGTACGCAGCTTGCGAGCCAGGACATGCGCAACAGTGGCAGCAGCTGTGGCCAAAGCGAGAAGGATATAGCTGCTGAAGCTGAAGCTTTTGCCACCAAAAGCTTCGTTATCTGGCTGGCCAGACAACAACACACACGCTGTACATAAATGTTTGGTATATAGCGCCAGGATATGTGACACACACACACACATACTGATGCGCAGCTGGGCAAAAATCAAAATGGCGTTTCAGTTGAAGATATTTGAATGTTATTTTTGCCGCCTCTTCTAATGACAGCTCGCGTGCCGCTTAAGCTCAGCTGTTGTCGCCGTCCAGGCAACAACAAATGCGCCTAATGGCCCGCACTTCACTTCGACTCTCTCTCTCGCTCTCTCTCTCTGTCTCCAGCCCCACAAGTTAAGGGGCGGCCATGCTGCTGCTGCCAGGGCTAAGTAGCTCATTGCATGACAGCTGAGACGCGTTTATCATAATCAAATGTGGATGGACTGCCACTGCCACTGACTCTGAGTTGAGCTCAGTGGTAGCTGCAGCTAAAGATCAGAAACAAAAATGTTGGAAATTAGTTTAAATTGCATTTTGATGTAAATGCATCTTTCAATGCAATCCGACTAAGCAGAGCTTCACTGAGTCTGTGTTTGGGCAGCCTGAAGTATCTGCTCCAGATTTGTCTTTCGACTATCGCACGCCCTAAGTAGCTGCAACTATTGCGTTGTGTGTTTGCTCTAAATGACGCATATTTATCAACTGCCAGTTGCAGCCGCCGCTCCTGCCCCACTGCTGCTGCTCTTAACCGTGCGTGAAGAACTCAAATGGCAAGGTATTAACGAATTGTCGTGAGCTGCATGCCCCACCATGTCCATGAACCTGAAGCTCTATCTGTATCTCTGAAGCTGTGGCAGTGGCTGGGCTGTGGCTTCGGCCTGGACGTGCTTGCGGACTGTTGACCATTTTTATCTTTTACTCGTGGGTCGATGGCACTGAGTTTAATTGAAAAACTGTTACAGTTCCGTTGCAAGTTGCAACTTGCACATGCTTGGTAGCATCTATGTATGCCCACATTTAATTTGAAAATTCCTCAAGTTTTTTTGCGCAACAGCAGCAGCATCAGCAGTGCAAACAAAACTACAAACGCTCTTGATTGTTTCATATTAAAAGCATGTGCATATATACAATATTTATATGTGTGTGTGTGTGCGCGTGTGTGTGTGTGCAGCAGCAGCAACAACAACAGACACATCAATATTAACAACATGCGAGCGATGATGAAAAATCGCCTGCAACATGTTGGATGCTGCTGCTGCTGCTGGGCAGCAACTGAGGCTGCAGACTGAGGCAGTCTACATCTTCTACTCCATCTGCATCTGCATCTACATCTCTAGAGTCTGCTGCCCGCTGGCAGCCCCGACATCAACTCCAATTACAGAAGTACACGCAGGCGTCTCTCTTATGA